>NW_028145486.1:2075000-2157500 GCF_977016875.1 Pavona decussata | reverse complement strand
TCTCTATGAGAACAAGCGAACTTTTCATTATACAGAGATGTCTGTATAGATTGATTGGATTATTATCTGTTGCGGACATATTGCATTGTGGTTGAAAAGAGCTGCATAATAAATACATTTAATATTAATAATAATAATATTTTTTAATACCTTGAAATATATTATAAATACAGTTACTAGTAATAATAAAAATTATGTTTGAATGTCAGCACCAGCTTTGATAAATATTGATAACAGACAATTGTTAATCAAATTATTTTATTATTGACAGTAATATTAAAATTTTAATTATTTGTATCAAATATATGTTGTACACCTACATGTATGAATGCATCAACACAACGGCCAAACTTTTGATTCCTTTGTCAAGGACTCGCTGTAAAATGATAATTGAGAATTAAATTATTGAATTTTATTTTTCAGCATTATTTGTGTTTGAGTACTTGCTTTATTTAATAGCAAGGACTCAGACACAAATTGCTATCACTGACAATAAATTATCAGTAATTCCTAGCAGAAGTCAACAACCAACAATCAAATTCATCTCAATAAAAAACTGAAAAAGAACTGGGTGAAAAAAAAATCATCTCCCTACTATAGAATATGATGAACCTGAAAGCCCTTCCTGAAGAAAAAAGTTGTCACCGAACATGACCGGGGTAGGCAACAAGCTCTGGCCAGTTTAATTACCCTAAACGAACCTAATTACTATGGAGGGAGAGGCTTAAGTTGCTTTCAGCATTCTGCTGCCACTAGCGCCTCCTTTATATTCCTTACATGTGAATTATACCACAGGATAAAATGAAATTGATGAGCTGTCGATACCTGGAGATCTTTTCTTAGCTGCTCCTTGTCCAAAGGTTCCCACTCTTCAAGCTAAAATGAAATAATAATTATAATAATTATTTATAAACAATTTATTATTATTAAACATGAAATCTGAATTTTCCAAATTATTGATTGTAATAACTTAATATCAGTCAAACCAGAAGAAAATTTTTTTATATATATATATATATATTTTTTTTTTATTAACTATAGAATACTAAACTTTACTTACAATACTAACCATACCAACTTAAGATACTAACTTAAATTACAAAAAAGTAATAATAATAATAATAATAATAATAGTTACAATATTAAATTAAATTCTTCTACTGACAAGGTATGACTATTTTTTAGACTTACAACGAATTACAATTCACTCAAATTTACTACTAATACTATCATAATAGAAACAATACTTAAATACTTCTACTAACACTTACAATATACAGTTACACAATAGTTGCAATATTAAAATTAAATTAAAAGTTGTTACTAACGAAGTAAGAAAAAAAAAGAGACTTACAATAGGTTACAGTTGCACTTATGAATGAAAATACCACACAAAAGTTTATGTGTAATGTAATTCTTCACATTAAACTGGGGATAGTACCCACTTTTTCTTAAAGAATTTTGTGTTATTGATCTTTCTTTCGGTTTCATATTTTATGACTATTTTACTTTGAAATCCTTGGATTTTGGGTCGAATCTGGGTTCTTCTACAGCCCCATAGAAACAGTTTATTTATTTATTTATTAGTTTTAATAATTACTTTCAATTGGTAGCCATTTCAGATAATGCGCATGATTGTGTGTTCTAAGTAGACTCTAATCTTTGTCTTCCATGTGTATAAACAATGTTTTTTATCATAAATACCTAATAATGGTAACTTTGAAAGCAACAATCACCAAAAGTGACATCGATGACATCACTCAAAATAAATAAATGAAGCTGATTGATTCCTTTGACATAGTGTTGTAACCAAGAGTTTGTGCAGCCATTGACTATTATAATGATAACGTCCAAAAATCCCACACAATGTTAGTTTTTCAACAATAAGAATGAATCCTAATTTATTATAATTTTCAACCAAATATTAAATCTAGAGTGACACCCATGTCCATTCAAGCCTGAATTATTTTCAGGTTTCTTTTTGCAGCTGCTTACAAATAAGTTACTGAAACAACGGTGAGGACCCTTCCTCTATTCAATTAATATTAATAATAATTATTTAGTTTATCTATAGTCATACCTTTTCCCCAGTGCTTCCAGTCACAATCTTAAAATTTTTAGGTCTTTGGATCTCACTGTTTTCTTGAACCAAAATCAGTCTTCCTTTGACGACTATGACATCTTCATGTAACACTTCTGGGCATATTACTTTCTAATTAAACAAAAACAAAACACACCAAGTTAGAAAACTTAAAGATGTTAATTATCTGCCCTCAGCATAGTAATTAGTATGAATTTTTTGCAACATTCAAAGGAATGTAAATAAAAACACCACACAATTAGACGCTATTTTTCTCTTAAGGAAAGATGTTTCCAGAAGGTAATTTAATTCAAATAATTAAATTTAACTATTAAATATTGTTCAAATACACAGGCATAATATCGGCATTGTTTTGAACAACACCTGATAAGTTCATTTAGGCAAATTGACTGTCTGTGAACACGACTTTGCCCACCAACTTTTTCCACAAAAGAATATATCCAAGTTAACTATAATCCTGCCTACTAAGGTTCACTTACGCTGTACCTTTTACCTGCCTGTTCAAAATATTAAAGAAACCCCTGGAAGAGCTTCCTAAAACATGGTTCACACTAGCGACAGAACGGTGGAAGCAGAATCAGAATCAGAGTCAGAAACAGAAGAATAAACTGACCTAAGAAACGGAAGCCTCTCTTAGTTCAAAATGGCAGCAAGCCGCTCATTTCCCGTTCCAAATCTTATGTAAAGGGATTGGAAATGGGCTGTGTATTTGGTTGATGCTTGTGCTTATGCACTTCCAATTCCAATCAGAAGCAGAATCAGAAGAAAAAGAAACCGTTTTGATCCTTGCGATTCTGGTTTGATCGAACTCACTCACTCAAACTCACATCTCCGTTTTTGTATTCACACTGGAACTGAAGGTTCCTTCCACTTCTGATTTTGTCGCCAGTGTGAACCAGCCCTAAAATGCAGTCCCACGGCTATTACATAGTCACTCCGGATAAATTCAATGCTGCAAGATCATAGATTTAAATATATTCCTCTATATCCCACAAACCAAATCAAATATGTTGGGTCTTGTCTGGTTGCCAATGTGAAGCAGATCATGGAATCCTTCTGTGATAACTAGTGCCATTCTCTCTCCCTTCCGTTCCAACAGAGCGTTGGTGGCCACAGTAGTACCCATCCTGATCCACTCAATGTACTGAGGATCGATTGGTTCATCTGCTGGCATCTTGACTCCAGTCACCTGAAATTTATTACACATGATTAATATATCATACACAGGCTATGATAAGCATGGTCCACAAACTTAATTGTAAGAGGAAGGAAAGAAACGTTTGGCCTCTCAAAATGTATAGGCCCAGAATTTGGAGTGTTGGAAATGCAAGCCTGGGCATCTTGGCTCCACTGAGAGAAACGTTTTCTTAAATAACAAGAGTGGATAGTTTGGAAGAGCAAGTTTGTTATCAGCAATTCCTTATCAATAAAAATGGGCGAGGGTACAAAACACAAATTAGGTCAAATCCATATTGCATTGTATACTGCATAAATTTCTAAATTACCATCATTGTCATCATCATCATCATCATCATCATCATTCTTTTGTTGATTATTATTATCATCATTATTTTTGTCATATTGTCTCTGATTACCAGCCTAATGGTTCGCTAGTTGTTTAGACACTGTAATAAAATTGTTGATAGATTGACTGACCAATTGATTGATTAATCTCAGGTATTCTGAAGCCATTTTATACATCTTAATTCTAATCTTGATGGTGGAGTTTACCCCACCCCAATGCCTGGAACAATTTACTGACATTGTAGTCATAACATTGAAATATAGACTCTGCAATTTTCGAGCTTCTGAAGCTTTTCAGAGAGACCTTGACAAAACTTGGCCCATACAAGAACTTTTATTCCACAGAACAATTTTATTAACAGGATTTCACATACGCTTCTAATAACTAGAGCTGGCTTGGAAATGACATTGGCTTGTGGTCCTTCGAGGTACGGGTCACTAATAAGCTAAGGCTCCACCCAGCTCCCCTCGGACTAAACTGAAAACCGGTCGCAGGGTTTGCCTCTGTTTATGAACGTTTCAATGACATTAAATTGGTCTAAATTAATAGCAATACAAACGTTCCACTAATCCAAAATATTCTGATTCAAGTCTTATCGATTAATTTTTGGGAACCATCATCTGACGGTACATCAGTCTGTCCCGAGCGCGGGATACACATTAAGCTTACTTTTTACAACTAACATTAGCTCGGTTTACCCGTTCAAGAATCCTTCTTATTCCTTCTCTTGGAGCATCAGGATATGCAGGATCTACAGACAGTAGCTTCATCACTTTTACTTCTCCGTTTGGACATTCTGAATAAACATCCGTGAAAGTCCCGCCTCGATCAATTGCAAACCTGAACTTCTTAGTACACTGGGATTCTTTTTGTTCAGACATCTTGACAATTCAGTTCTTCGGCAGGTTTGTGACTTTCGAAGCAGAGTAAAATGAGGAAAGTTTCTGTATTCACAAAATCATCTCAACAACATGGTTTAGTTTTTTTCAACTGCAAAATTCAACAGCTGTGGACATTTGCCCGTGCCGCATTCTTTATATGTCCGAGGCACGGGTCGCGTGACCTTACGTCATATCTGGCCAGTGCGCGCCAGAATATCGGACGTCAATCGCGGGGGCGCGTGACATCCACGAGTTCACGCAATTTTTCGCGGGAAAATTGTTTACGGATAACATGCAGACAAAAGAAGCAAACAGTTTTTGGAAAATTTCATTCACTTGACTTTAATTTGCAAAAAGAAAATGGATACCAACAGGATAGTAGCAAAATAGGCAAGTGTGAAAATCGAAAGTGCTGCAGACGGCTTCAAACAGATTTGCTGTAATTAATACGTTTTCTATAAATAAAACTCTTCCTACAGAACAACAAACAAAAACCTCAAGAACTCGTGATTTAACTGTGATCTCATGATCAGTGGTCAATAACAGGAGCTTATTGGCAAACAATTGACGTTGTTTTTCTTACAACCAATAAATAGGTCTAAATAGGGTCAAACAACTGAATTTATATTCTTCGCTTCCACCTCAGCTCCCCGCTACTGTGACTTGCAAGTACATGTAATATAATTCACTTTTCCACACAATTTCTTGTGAGAATTAGCCATGTTCAGTCACTTTCTTTAATTTTTGGAAAAGGATTTGCATCTGTAGTGCTAAAACGTATACAAACAAAATTATTGGTCCGACAAAATTACTAAACCAAGACCATGCATGCAACTGTCTTCTCTTCTGAATCAAAATCCTTTCTTTGCCTATTTTGAAAGAGTTTGTGCATTGATGTATGACATCTTTCACCAAGCTGTGCCTTTAATACATGTTTAGATAGTCTTTTGCCGAGGACACAGCTATAAAACTCGATCTACTTCAAATCTGAAAAAATTTACTTGGACTGGAGCCCCGGATGGGAGAGAGGCCAATGGGTTGAGGGAGGGGGAGGGGGGGTTGCTCAAGAAAGTTTTATACGGGGAGGTGGCGACCCGAGGTCCAAACCCTTCCCCTGTTTGGTTGGTCTGTTCGAGATATTTTGAAAGGCCACTTTAATTACCTAAAGGAGAGTTTTCCCTTAAAATTTATTTGAATATTTATTGAATCAGTAGCCATTGAATTTTATCTAGTTCTAGAAATTTTAAAATATTTTGCAAGTTTTTAGTTAGGGAAATTGCTTTGTACAGGGTTAACCTCACGATTTCCCTTTTCAGGATGTTTTTTTGTATTGTGTTGTAGCCTCCTGAATAAAATGTTATGTTATGTTATGTTATGTTATGTTCCCTTCCCCGCGAAATCCCTACCCTTTTATACCTCCCAGCTCCAGCCTGAAAAAGATACCCCTTTTGGGCGGAGCCTCCTCGTATAGTCCATTATAATGAATATCAGGCTTCCCCCCCCCCCCCCCCCACCCCCACTCCTTATTCCCGAAACTGGAGCCATGATTTGGCAGGAATGAGACTAAACAAAGTGAATTTTAAATCGTGAATACTCTTTATCAAATACTTTAGACAGGCAATAGCCATATTGAAGTTAGTTCATTACGACCTCTTCTTACCGGTAATACTGTTCGAATAATGAGTGAAATAAGTACAAATCATATTGTGCCGAGCAATTACAGTTGGTTTTCTAATGAAAGCATTCTCACACTTTTTCCATTTTTCCCATTTTTTTTACTCCTTAGCATAAGTGGTCGAGTTGGATAACAAATTTCTAAAAGGTCTAGTTGGTGTGTACTATTGCAATACAGCACAAACTCGTAAAAGTACACGGCAATTCTACACACCAAAACATAAGAACATGGGTAATTCACGCATTCATGCATTTATATCTTCTGAATTTTCCAAAGAGGAAATTGTAACAAACATCTGATTAGCCTGTCATGTGTGTATTCACCTGAAAAAAAAAGCTCTCTGGACAAGAGTCTCCTTATTAGGGTTGTCACGCCATGGGGCTGTGGGGAAGAGCGTTGCGTGACCACCCTTACAGCAGCTGCGTGCGCGTAGGTGACTACTCTCTGGATTAACTCTCTGGACTACATGAAGAAGTACTGACCCTCCGGACAGTCCCCTCGAGAAGACAGATTGGGGACAACCCTTGTGGTACAACGAAGCACGAACCACACAATTCAACTTGAAGTTAAAAGGGCTGCTAGTCAATCACTGACAAACTGGCAAATTGTGCATGATGACTTGGCCTTGAAAATGTTTCCAAAATATTGTGGACCCTGTGCCACAAAAACATTGATATGATATCAATGTTTTTGTGGACAAAATGGACATTTTTCCCCATGTTCAGCTACACGTGTCAAAACAAGTGTTTCCTCTCCGAAATGAGGAGCTAAATTAAACTAACAAAGAGAATGCTAGACTTGTAGTAACTGACTGAAACATCCATGTTGTTTAGGCCTTTATTATTTGTGAAACCATAGAAATTATTACGAATTTATTTTGGTTCGTTTTTTGGCATGTGATTCACCTCCTCTGCGAAGTGGAAAACTGGTCCGACTGGTCAAAGCAGGATCCTTCAGTGTAATGCAGGATTCTACTGTTCAATGGTCTCCTAAAACTTCCCTATCTGACCTAGTGGTAAAATGATGTAGAACTTTTGATAAAATAAGTTCTTCCTCACTCCTTTTGATGGTTGTCACAAAATATTTTCACAGTTTATTATTGTTCAATTTTGACTGTGTGCACCCAACCAAAGCTACCTAACAAGCTAGTGCAGTACGATACTTGTAACCCTGCAATCTAAAGTACATTGGCTTCCGTCAATTTTCTGTAACAATGACCTGTTGGTGTGCAAAGGTATTTGCGTATCATGGCAGTGTAACAGCAGACGGAAGAAGAGCCTGGAAGAAGAGAGCACACACTCCAACTCTCCACCTGACCAGGAGACAACAGAAGATGATGATGATCTGGGTATCGTATAGGCAGGCGAGGCAGGCTGGTTTTGAAAACTACACCACAAAAACATAACAATAAATCAAATAGCATGGTGCTTACAACCACATGCTACAGCTGGCAATGACTGGCAGATGGCTGGCTCATCAGCATTTGAAAATCGGATAATATTAAGACAACAGGCATAGCCACAGACTCTCTCTTGCCTACGACCAGCTTCCATTTGAAGGTGGTTTCTTTATAGCCTTTAACAACAACTCTTTAATTTAACACAATGTCAACAGCCCTTCTATAACTTCCCTTGCAAAGCACTACTGTAAGACAAAATTTTCCATTTAATGCTACTTTACTAATGAAAGACCAATGAAAGACAATGATGCATAAAAGGACCTAAGTGTTGTGTGTACTGTAGAATTTCCACATGTCAGTAGCTTATATAGCGTTTCGAAAACTACTGGTATAACTTTCTCTAAATCAAATGGCCAATCAAAATGTACTTCAGGAATTGTGGTAGACACAAATGTCAAAAAAAATTATAGCTTGAAAAATACAGACATACAGCTTATCTAGACACAATGAACCTTTTGTATCTTCACTTTCATTTTCCTGACCTGAACTTTTCTTTATCACAAATTAATATTTATGTTCTAGTTACATGTAATTTAAGTTACCAAAAAGACAAATTTTCTTTGTATTTGTCTTTCTTCCTTTTTATTTGGGTTCCTTTCTACCTGCCTGCCTCGAGGAATTAATCACAAATTAACATTTATGGTCTATTAACTTGCAATTTAACTTATCAAAGGGTAAAATTTTCTTTGTATCTGTCTTTCTTTCTTTCTTTCTTTCTTTCTTTCTTTCTTTCTTTCTTTCTTTCTTTCTTTCTTTCTTTCTTTCTTTCTTTCTTTCTTTCTTTCTTTCTTTCTTTCTTTCTTTCTTTCTTTCTTTCTTTCTTTCTTTCTTTCTTTCTTTCTTTCTTTCTTTCTTTCTTTCTTTCTTTCTTTCTTTCTTTCTTTCTTTCTTTCTTTCTTTCTTTCTTTCTTTCTTTCTTTCTTTCTTTCTTTCTTTCTTTCTTTCTTTCTTTCTTTCTTTCTTTCTTTCTTTCTTTCTTTCTTTCTTTCTTTCTTTCTTTCTTTCTTTCTTTCTTTCTTTCTTTCTTTCTTTCTTTCTTTCTTTCTTTCTTTCTTTCTTTCTTTCTTTCTTTCTTTCTTTCTTTCTTTATTAGGAATAAATTTATGTACACTTTAAAAAAAATGATAAACAAAATTTAAGTTATAGTTGAATTCCTGTAGCAATCAACTAACAACATTTGAAAAGAAGCCAATGAAAACCAGGCTGTTACAAATGACAACTTTTGCTGAGTGGCAATGGTATGGCATGCAGCAATGCTAAGAGACTTTGCTCCAATAGTCCACTAATGTTACTGAGTCAACATCCTTCGCATGACAGGCGAAGGGCGTTCTTTTTCATCAGGATTCTCTTTCTGTTGTTCATTATTGATCTGTATCATCTCCTCTGAGCCTACACTTAATTTGTCAGAATCTACACTGTTGCTAACAAAATCCACTCGTGCCCATGAGCCCATTCTGCTGGACTCAATAATTGCATCAAGGACAGAGCGGGTGTGCAGGCCTGTAAGAAAGTACATACATCACAGGGTTAGTTTCTGAACAAAAAATGAGAACTGCCCACTTCACAACTAACCAAATTATTATCTTCTTATTTCTTGTTATAGTAAGTTTTTTGTTAAAGGTAATAGGCAAATTCTTGAAGTTAAACAACAAAATATGGACCATGGCTTGGGACAATGAAGAAAATATTAAGAATAATAATGATAAAAGTCATAAATTAAGCATTGAGGTACAGTTTGAGCTTGGCTTTCAAATGAAAACTACCAGTTTTGAACTGTGTTTTTAGGAAGGTTGTTCCAGAGCTTAAACATCCTAATGAAAGAAGAATGTTTATAACACTTCAGTCTTGCAGGTTTCATTTGATAAAAAAGATTATAGGAACGGTTCACTCTTGCAGACTTAGAGGTAGCAAGTTAAAAAAAAATCCTCACATTTTAAGTGATAGTAGCCAAAAACTAACTTATAACACTCGAATAAAGACAAAAAAGTTCTACGATTGGAAAGAGTGGGCCAAGAACAACAAGAGAACTATTTTAAAGATTTTAAGTTTGACTGTACGTCTGCATCAACCACACGTTACAGACAACCGCATTTTGTCTACTATTTTAAAACCATTGTATTTGCTATATCTGAAATATTCTAAAGTGACGTAACTAGATTAGGTTAGTTTAGGCATAAACATACAACCCCACAAGCTTACAGTTGTGAAAACCATCGTGTTTAAATAAAGATTGTGTATGTATGTATGTAAACAAGCATTGCTCTTTCAGTGACAAGTACTAGTTCTTGAAGATAATGACGATGGCCACCATAACTTTCAAAGTTATATGTTTTCACAAAAAAGCAAACAACATCATACTAACCATCCTCAAAAGACGCCGCACTAGAAATAGTTTGCAAGTCGGCAATCCTGCGATCAGCTTTATTGATGGACTCTTCAAATGCCCGTTTAATTTCTGACACCCATGTTTCAAGACCTGTTAGAAAAATGCTGGGTGGAAGTTTTTCCACATTATATAACCCTGGAATGCGAGCTATGTCACCATAAATAAGTTCTTCCTTCCCACCGTTCTTCATTCCATACAAGTTACCATTTCTGGCAATAAGTTGACCTTTGGTGCCGTATATAGTAAGTGTTTGAGAATATCGCCCCGGTATGTGCGAGTTTAGGGTGACAGTTGCAAAGACACCTCCTGTCATCTTCATCTGAAATGCAGTGTAATCATCGCTGGAAATGTGACGAAAGCTTGAGATGCTATCTCTTTGGGTGACGAAAGTTTTTAAAGTGCCATGCACTTCAACTGCTCTCTGATTGGTCAAGAAAGAGATGATGTCGATAATATGTGCACCAACATTGGTCAATAAACCACCGCCCATAGCCTGGTCACACATCCAGTTGTAGCAGTTTCCTAGCAACGAACCCATTTCAATCTTGCACTCGCAGATAAGAGGCTCCCCACAAAATTCCTCCTCTAAATATTGCTTCATTTTCATGAAGGCTGGGAGAAATCTGAGTTCGTGTCTAATCAAGGAGAGAAGCTTGGGATAGTACTGAGCAGCGTTCACCATCCTAACTGCTTCTTCTCGGCTCAGACCAGCAGGGGAATCGCATAAAACATGTTTGCCAATGGAAAGAGCTTTCACTGCCACCTCAGCGCGTACATGAGGCGGGCATAACACGCACACTAAATCCACGTCCTCTCGAAGGAGAAGCTCGTCTATTTTACACGTATAAAACGGAACCTTGTACTCTTCAGCCATTTCTCGAGCTTGCTGTTGTGACGCGCCCCAAATGCCACTAACAGTAAATCCAGCAGTGCGCAAAAGTGGCAAAATTATACGAGAAGAATTTCCTGTATCAACTACACCGACGGAAGGCAACATTTTGATCCCTTTTGCTGGTTGAACTACTCGCTCTATTTACATAGCGCCCAGCGCCATATTCCTCTAAACCGTCCTCGTTCCCAGGGTCTCAGCGACATTACCCCGCGAGGTTTTGGTCGTGACGTCACGTCATTGCCTGATTTCATACCGTGGGGGTCTGGGTACGAGTCTGTGTATTTTGGGTTATGGGACTCAACACCCACATAGCCGGAAAGAGCACACCGCACTTTACAACATTTCCAAGTTTGGTGTTAATCAAGCTAATATTAGGAAAGATACAGCCATTCAAAAACTCCAAATTTTACTAAGAAATGTATGGAACGCCGGACGTGTGTCCGGCGTTCCATACATTTCTTAGTAAATTTTTAAGTTTTTGAATGGCTGTATCTCGCCTAATATTAGCTTGATTGACACCAAACTTGAGGATGTTGTAAAGTTCGATGTGCTCTTTCCGGCTATGTGGGTGTTGAGTCCCATAACCCATAATACACAGACTCGTACCCAGACCCCCACGGTATGAAATCAGGCAATGCATGCACGCATCAGCAAACAAAAGGTATTCAAAAAGAAAACAAAATTCAAAGCAAACCCTAGCCATTTTTTATTCAGCTTATATATTACAGACCATTACATGTTCCGGTGGAGCCGAACCACCGCTCGCTTTTTCGTCCTCCATAATACAGTTTCAATACTTGTTGTAACAGAGCAATTTTCAGCTTTTTTCATTTCACGCACCCACACCTGACCTTACTGACCAGGCGGTAGGGCCTACATATTACAACATTTGAAATTCCGATCGCCTACCCTGGGGACTTAGTCTCCTTCGCAGCCGTTAGTGGGGAGGAGCGTTGCGTGACGACCCTAATAACGGCTGCGAAGGAGACTACTGGGGACTATGATCCTGCGAACCATCGCAGGGTACTTATCGCCCAAGGGCATGCGCCCGGGGTGAAATTTTGAAATATCACCCTTGGAACTGTACCAAAGTCCTGCCGAAAATGCTGCATTTCCATAAAAATGTGTCTCGCAAAAACAGTTTAATTTTGAAGCCATGTTTAAAAAAGTGATAGACCAAGCACGACTCCCATTAGACGCTAAATTATACCTCGGGATATACGTTTCTGAGAGGTTTTCCACTTTTCTAACTTGCATAATTTTTTAACATAATTTTTAACGTCGCTTTGGGCGCGTGATCTGAGGAAAAAAATAAGACTACTGATCACTACTCGCAGTCTATCTTGGTCAAAATGTGGCGAGATCGTTCAAGTTCAAAGTCCAGCAAAAACATGCAAACAACAGCAAGCTTAGTTATGTAGTTATGTTATTGTAGCCTGCGCCGCAGACGGACTATAAACCCACGGTATAACGGGGGGTTATAGTCCGTCTGCAGCGCAGTTTCATTCGTTTACGACAGAATTCGAACGAGGTAAAAACCCGGGAAAAATACACGTCCGCGCGCGAGGGGAAAGAGGCCGCGAGCGGAAAATTCACGCGTGCGCGTTTTTCTTAACTAATTCAGTTTAAAAACTATTTCTACGATGAGCGATCCCTTGAATTTTAATACTCTTTCTTTATTCCTTTGCCAATCTACCAAAGTATATACTACATTACGAAATACCAAGTTTTGTGACAAAACCGACAAATTCCCAAGGCACAAAGCCAGTGGCCGGAAGGCGCGAAGTGATCACGTGCAATGTGGTACGCGTGAAAACACTGGAGGGCAGTAAAAGACGACCGGATACTCAGGTGATTTGGGATTTCAGCTGAGTTTTGCTTGTTGCTTCTGCATAATTATCGAGGTTCCATCAGCTACTGGTCTCGCAGAACCAACAGACACACAGAAGGCCTTAAATCAACGGATATTTTTCTCAAAAAAGTAAGTAAGCTGATATTGTCCAATAATGTTTGTCTCGCTGGCCGGAAAATTTCTCCTGGCGATGTTTTAAATAATTCGCAATTCGTTACGCGTTGTATAGAATTGAGGTTGTACATTTAAAGAAGCTATCTTCTGTAAATTTTACGTTTTATTTACCTTTTGTTCTCGGGCAACCAAGTGATTGAAAAAAAAGTTTTAAGCTGAGTACTGCTGAAAGAAAGTTCTATTTTGACGTGGATATTTTCGCCTTATCAAATAAGCATATCCCAGTTACGCAAGTCTGAAGATATTTACCCTTCCAAATCTGCTCTGCGATGCCAGCAAATATGGAAGTAAGATTATATACCTTTATAAATAATGTTATTTTTTAACTAAAGGAGTAGAAGGAATGGAGAATTTGATGTAGAAAAAATTTTAAAATGTACACGTACAAGAAAGAGCCATGCTTTGTCCCGGCCGGGTTGTGCGCAACAAAGGGACGCGATTTGTTGAAAAAAAAAAATTAACGTACGTACGCGTACGTGGTTTCCAAATAAAAGTGCGGTGCGATGTACCTTGGGTTATTGGAGTGAGCAGATGTAGATGAGCTAAAAGATCTGAACATGACGGGAGCTACTGACATAAAACGATAAAACCCCGATATTATTTACGAAGTACCAATGTACACAATATAAAAATAATTAGTCAGGAATTGTATGGGATATCATTTACCGTGACAAGATCTTGGAAAGTAATCTGACATCGAAACTGAAATTTGTTTTAATTTCAGTGGCAGCTCTTGTAGAAACAAAGCAGACTCGTGATCAGATGACTGAATTCTGGAACAAACATTCCATGGCGCAAAGTGTTGAAGAAATGATGTTGGACAGTAAAGCAGAGCATCTGACACAACATGAGCACCCAGAAGTCATGGGAATGCTGCCTTGTATTAAAGGAAAGAATGTCTTGGAACTTGGAGCTGGGATTGGGTAATGACAAATTTTCCTTCTTTTTTAACTTATGTGCAACCCTAACCATGTTCATTTGGCCACTGGATTTCCAGAAAACATCCCTGCCCTCCCCACACATGCATCGCTGATCACTGGAAATTCTAGTAACAGTCGAACCTCCGCTAACGGACACCTCCTGCAGGTGGACACCTCTCGTAAGCAGACACTTCGTCATGTTCTCAACACTACATTTTTAACCTCCTATAAGCGGATACGGACACTTTTTCTGACCGCAAGGGTGTTGGTTTACAGGAGGTTTGACTGTATTCATCTTCATCATCCTTGACCCTGACTGGGGAATACCACCTCAAAATCTCTTCCTCTGCAGTTCTCAGTCTTTTTCACAACCTTCCTTTTGACAACCCTCTCTCCCTTGTTTATCCAACTAGGAAATGTAAAGTATTCATTTGTTGGTATAAAACAAAAGCTTAGTCTCTAATTGCACTTTTTGGGGAGTAATCTCCGAAAAAAAAATTGTTCGAGGGATTAAGTGCGAAACTTTGCTTTTTGTGATATATTTCGTTCTTCAAATTTAGGAAGTAGTGTTAACTCGGTAATGTTATTAATGAAAAATCATTCATCTATGCTTGGAGATTTGTTTGTTTTAAACAAAAAACTTGTTCAGTCTGCAATTGAATGTTTTGGGACTAATTTCTTTAAAAAAATCCTTTAAGGTGATTAATATTGATCAATGGCCTGGATGAGAATGCAATATTGTATGCTAATAAGCAGCCACACAAGAATTTTACTATTGTGCAATATAAGCTTTCACATAATTTTAATGTGTTATAATTTACTATTGTCACACTTAATTCAGATTTTATCCATAGACTCAAAACTTAGAACATCAAGAAGGTACTAACCCAGAGCTTTTATTCGGATACTGTCGAAAACAAAATTACTAAACCACAGACTTAAAAGTGAGGTCAAGCCAATTGTGAACATTTACTATAGTATAATTTATTATCATGACACTATGTGATAGTAAATAATTTTTATTATAATAATTCTTAATGTTTGTCATAATTATAATAAACATATAATCACCATAACTTATCTCTTGTTGCCTTATATTGTATTATTTAGCGTGTGTCAGTTCCGTTGTGTGTGAGGAGCCTCTTGAAAACCACCTTTGGTGAGTGAGGCTACCCCTCCGATCCTCGGAATCCATAGCAGTAATACTTGTATCATCAGGTAAATATCCCGTGGTGCACCAGGGTTGTCAGTATATCATTGGCTATAGGCTTCCATTTGCAGAAGGCTTGGTAAATTGAATGGTCTTTCAAACCAAACTGGTCTTATAAATTTTATTGAACTCTTAAGTCTTGAAGTCTCCTCTTTTGTGCAGTTCTCTGCACACCCTGCAGCTGAGTCTTGGGTTTTGTGAAACCATCCCAGAGGCCTGGTATTTTTGCCATGCCACAATAGTGGCTATTTTAATGGTTGTTGCGTGATGTACTATTCACACTAGGTAACCTAGGTTTACCTAGTGTGAATATTCTCAGGCACCCCTTCTATGTCTTCAAAATCTTGAACTTTAAGTTTTAAAAGGCCAAACAGTGTTTTTGATATATATACACTTGTCTCACTGTTATCGTTCACCATCCCTTCAAAAACCCTACTTCTTAGAAAAGTAGGTGGTTTAACAGAAATTGGAAGTACTTATCCATTAAGCTGGCTGCTAGCACATACTGACAACCCTGATGTACTGTGCCAAGTCTATCACGCTTTTTGTTCATAAATAAATCGACTGTGAGCAGTTAATTTTCAAAACCACGTCTCTAAGCCATAGTTTTAATATACTCAATTTGCACCAGTTTAATTTAAATATTTGAGTGTAACGTTAACTTTTGTAGTTTAATAACAAGAAGACCTTTGCCATCTTGCTAGTTATTCTTCCTTTTTGGTTTTCCGCTCATTACAACTTCACGCCGATTTAAGTGTGTACCCCAAATTTTGGGGTCGTTAAGTATTCATATATTCAAGCTATTGTTCTCTCTTTTGTCGAACAATTTCCGACCAAAGAGCATGTTTCCGAAGATCGCAAAGCCTTTGAAGTAGGTGAGATATTTTATCTTTTGTTTTAGAGTTTTCTGCTCGCCTGTGGAAGCTCCCTGGGGAGGCTAGAGAAATGAGTCACCATGAACACATCGACTCACAACGCGCCGCTCCAGTATCGAGAGTTTTAAAAACAACTTCCCGTCCTGCAAGAACAAAGAACTCCCGCAACTTCGCGGCTCAAGGCTGCTTAATTAGACAATTGTTCCTGTCTTTTGAATTCGCATCTTGGTCTTCCTGCAAAGTTCTCACCTTTTCTCAACCGAGTAAAAACGAGCTAATTTCGCGGCCACCGAAGTGAATGCCCAAAGGAATAAAGAGAGCCTTCAGGCAACAAAATCCAGCGGAGTCACCCATTTCTCAATGACACACTTAAATCGGCGTGAAGTTGTAATGTATTTTGACTAGAAATAATCATTTTCGGCATCAATCCAATTATGTTTCATGGTTGACAGGAATTTGCTTTACATTTGATAATGCAGTTCACCAATTTTTTGCATTTGCAAGATGAGGCATCTGACTATAAGAAAGTCACAGACTTAAAAATTGTTCATGCGTAATTTCAACTAATGTAAATACATGAAACATGTTTATTTCAACTGTTGGTTTATATCGTCTAGACACAGGTCCCATGCAAGCAGCAGTATTTTGTGATAATAAATCTAAATGGACTTGCTTTTGTTATTTTAAACAGGAGATTTACAGGAGACATTGCAAAAGAAGCTAACCATGTCACTGCTGTGGATTTCATGCAGTCGTTTACTGACAAGAACAGAGAGATCAACGGAGCAAAGTTTGACAACATTGACTTTCAGTGTGCTGATGTTACAAAGCTTGATTTGCCCACAGGAAGGTGAGAATTTACTGCAATAATATTACTCTAACAGCTGTGAAGATAGGCTTAGGTGTTGCTTTACTGTTAGTAGGGATGTTAATTAGATAAAAATTGAGCTTGCCTAGCGGCAACAATGGTGTCAACAAAAGAGACGCAGTGGAGTGGAGTTTCTTGTCATTAGCGTTGGTACAGAGTTTTGAATTGTTGAAAAAGAATGGATTCTGCAAACAAGTTTCCCAGACCTGGCATGGTAAAGTTGAAATCTAAAGATCAAGGCTGGAAAAAATTTTTGAAAAGTCCAGAGTTCTGCTCAAGGCTATATTAGTTGTTTAATTCATTTTTCTAAGTTAAATATATCTTGGTCAGTGAGTTGAATAAATTTTCATCTAAATTTCATCTTAGCTAAAATTCTTTCTGTTCCAGGAGTGTGATTTGACTCGTAACCTTATCTTGAAAAAGAAAATAATGGTTGAGAAAATTCTTGAATTTTGCATTTACAAAAATGAACCCTGAAGGATAAAATGCAATTTACGTATTTTTTTGATCATGCAGTCTTAATTCTCCTTTAATTTTGCACCATGTAATTCATTTTGTCATTATTCTCTTCTCCTTAATCAGCTATGATGTGATTTTCTCCAACTGGCTTCTTATGTACCTGTCAGATGAAGAACTCCAGAAGCTGGCACAAAATATGCTTAGGTGGTTACAAGATGACGGGCATCTCTTCTTCCGTGAATCTTGTTATCATTCCTCAGGAGACATGAAAAACTCTGATAACCCAACAGTTTATAGAACACCTCAGATGTACACGGATCTCTTCTCAGCTGTAACTGAGCAGGGATCTGATGACGTCACTTCTAGATTTGAAGTTGTGACCAAGCGAGCTGTGGAGGCATATGCAAAGGTAATCACTAAGCATAGAGAAAGAAATTCTTGAGCACATGTCCAGAGACTGTTCAATGTTCTACCTCTATGGCAGAAGTTAAATATACCGTTTTTCTCTCACCATTTCTAATGTTACTCATCCAAAAGTGCTCTGACACTGCTCTGGTAGATGGTTAGAATTTCTAGTCTTCTTGGATAAGGACAAAAAAACCGTTGGCCCTGTCTCGCAGTACTTTCACTTAACCTGACTTTGTGGGATAAAAAAAACCACCGGGGATGTAACTAACCGCTGACAATGACCATCCCTCGTGTCTATCTCAAATTCCTATTCACATTAGGGGGCATTCATAACTGATCATTACTGAGCCACAAGCAGTCTGGCAAAGTCCCCCCACACAGTGTTCAAACCTATCTCTAAAAATCCCTGAGGGGAGTTGATAATATAAGATATTTGATTTGATTTGAAATGGTATCATTCAATCCTGTTCATGGTCTTTTGTGAGTCGTTGGAGGGTATGGGGTTCTTGGGGGGGGGGGGGGGGGCTCATTGTTTGTGTTCCCCGTGCACGGGAAAGAGGGAACTCCCTGCAAAGTAACAAACTCCCCCATATAAGACTTACCTCAGGGATGCTTGTTGTTCCTAAGGGTAAGGCAGAAATCCTAAATGTCTGTCTAATAAAATATGTTGTTTTAAATTTATTAAATTTGACGTTGTTTCTTAATGCAGCATAAGAAAAACAAACACCAGTTTTCTTGGTTGTGGAAAAAAGTATCATTAAAGAATGGTACCAAGGGAAGCATGCAAGAATTCCTTGATAACAACCAGTACAACAGGTCTGGAATCCTGATGTACGAAAGAATGTTTGGTCAGGGATTTATCAGTCCAGGAGGAATGGCAACAACGAAGGTATTGTAAAAGTGTTCCTTTGTACCGATTTCCGAGCACCAAGAAGTGGGTTCATAAAAGAAGGCACAACTCAGTTTTTTTTTCCTTTTAACTAAGTTTGAAGTGTTTAAAAAATAGGATGATACTCTTTTGAGTGTTTGATGTAGCTTCTCAAACCATTAATAATTCTTTATTCAATTAGTTTAATTCAATTAAACTGGAACTGTAACAAAAAGTAAGGAAAATGAAACAAATCTAAGGATCATGAGACACTGGCTCGGGAGATTGCGCAAGCACTCCCCTTGTTAATGACATAAAATTTGATTATTTTTTTTATTTTAATGGTTATTGAGCGATTTTGTCTGAAAATGCCAGCATTCTGAATTGTGAAAATGTGTATCAAAAGCTAGCTACTTATTTTGGTTTGACTTCAGGGTCTGGTTTTGCAGGACTGATCTCACTGACCCCTCTGAAACAACTATAAAAACCTTTTGGAACTGGAAATTTTAAAAAGAAGTCAATCCTACTCAGTAGACTGCCTCATGCAAAACTTGAGTTGAGCAATTCTGATGTTTGTTTTTCCTTTTCAGGAATTTGTTGGCCGCCTTAAGCTTCAGAAAGATCAAGAAGTGTTGGATATGGGATGTGGCATTGGAGGCAGTGCTTTCTACATGGCTAATGTGAGTGCATGTTGTTGAACTTGGCATTGCACATACAGGTCTACATTATACAGCCCTGGCTCTGATGCAAACCCAGTGCAATATGTGATAGCAATTTGCACATGAGAGCAATAAATTATCGCTTGTACTGTACGTTACAAGCTGTAGTATTCTTACATGCATCTGTTCAAGATGTCACTCAGAACAAAGAAAAAGTGTTAAATTTGAAAGGGACACTGCAAGTTTGTCTTTGTAACGTTTTCCCTGAAAGGAAGACATTGAGGACGAACAGAAGCTTTCTTGTTTCATTTGGGCTTCCTCACCTTTTCCTTGTAATGTCTACTTAACAAATAGATTATGAGCTCAAAATTTCTGTCACGTGATTCATGCCTGAATCAACTATCGCATAGAAATCTAAATTTTTTAGTATAAAAAATTTGACAACGAGACAGGTTCACATTTTTATTGAATTTTTTTATGATTTGTATGGTGTGGATGTGGCAAAGCAAATAAAGTATAAGATTAACTGGAGTATCAATTTTTTATTTAGACATTCAAAGTCCATGTCCTTGGAATGGACCTTTCGACGAACATGATCAACTTTGCTCTTCAAGCGTATGAACGCTCCAAATCAAGCCTGGTATGTACATTGTGTTTTCTGAGTCATTTAATGGTAGGCTGGAAGGTTGTAGCTCCCCCTGTCTCTATTGTCTTGACACATAAACAAAGACAACCCAGAACACAATGTCCACGTCGACGAGACTCGGACTTAGGACAGAGAACCAGACTGGTTTACGAGAGGAGTTCAGGAAGCAATTTACATCAGAACCCACAAGCGGACCCTAAATAGAGACAGGAGGAGATACAACCTTCCAGCGATCTGGACAATTGCAAGGCTGGTAAGGTGACACGTCGCGTGACCTGACCAAATCACTGTGAACAAGACTCTAGCAGAGTCGAAAGCTTAGAATTTTACTTTCATGCAGTGTAGAGTCCAAAACAAAAATTCAACCGAAATTGTATTTTCTGTTTGAATAGTATGAACATTATTGACTTTTCAGGTGCATCTTAGTTAGCAATTAACTGGTTGAATCTCAGTGACTCTTAAACTGCTTTTTCTTTTTAGGTCCAGTTTGAAGTGAGCGACTGCTCAAAAAGAGACTTCCCCTCGGAAAGGTTTGATGCCGTTTACAGCAGAGAGACATTCCTTCACATAAAAGACAAAAAAGCTCTGTTCAAGAAAATATTGGTAGGTTTTGCTGTTGAAGTTAAAAGTCTTGATTTTTCTTGTTGCACTTTTTGTGACAAAGTACGTTTGGTGAAACTGAAATATCCATTTCTAATAAATGATGTTTTGGTAAAGTGAATTAAAGGGCATTGTTACGTGGATTTTCCTAAGTGTTGATCAAGACTGTACAAATTTTAAACAAAGTACCTTTATAAGCAGACCAGTGAAATATTTATTTTGAGTTTTTAGCAGTTTGCCAATATGCTTGGGAAGAACTACACACATGACTTTATCATTTTGATAAAACAGGTTAAGTAAGAGAAACGACAGCAATTGCTAATGTGGACCTGCCATAATCACAACAAATAACTATGTTACAGTGCGACGCGCCTTACTGTGGCCACCCAACAAACTTTTTTTACAAGTTAGCCAATGAGGATACACGAATTTGATTAACAGTCACACCTCCTTGCAAAGTTCAACAGGCAAGTGACGCAACAATGAATTATTGAAAACATGTCGTTTTGTATTTTATGGCTGACTTGTAAAAAAAAAAAAAGTTTGTTGGGTGGCCACGGTAAGGCATGTCGCACTGTAATAAATACAAAATCATAAATAATAAAAACAATAAACAAAGCAATAGTTCGGTAACATAGAAGGTATTTACAAATATAGCGCATATATTATTAAGATATCAAAAATGTAAGAATTCATCAGCAATTGGATTGCAATTCATTTCCATCCTGGCTATCTGCATCAAAAGGTAGTCTCTCCTAGTGCACCAGTAGGGCTAGCTAGTGTGCAAACGGCATGATCACTACAACAGAACCTTTAAAACCAACGGTTTGAACAGTGTCAGAGTTAACTTGGGTGCATACGGTTTTCCTTTAAAAACAGAGCTGGCTGAAGCCTGGTGGACAGTTGCTTGTGACAGATTACTGCTGTAGTCCTGTGGAACACTCGGAGCAATTTAAAAAGTACCTTGAACAGAGGCAATATCACTTGGTCGATGTTGAAAGCTATGGAAAGGTGAGCAAAATACAGTACTATTGAGCCAGAGTAATGTCCACTTCCTGGACTGTGGGATTACATGTTTGGGTTTTGATTCTGAACTACTTGTTTCAGTTTGTAAACAAGCAGTTGACTGCCAATAACGTCTAGTCTATTGTGCAAATACTCTACTTGTCTGTATGTTAGCATGCCTGATTACAACTGGGCTGTGTGTGTGTTTGGGGGGGGGGGTATTTTTTTATTCAGCTATTATAGAATTTATGTAAGTTGATGATCACAAGACTTTGGCTCCTTTTAAAAAAGCATTTATGAAAAATAGCAGAGAAAAGTTTTCCCCATTCTAACTTCTCATTTCCCCCAGTTTAAAAAAGAAGTAGCACTGCTGACTATATGCACTACCCTTTTCCTCCCCTCCCCTCCCCTCCCCTCCCCCCTGCCTGCCAGTAATGTTAATTGATGTTGTGGCGTCTGTTTGTAGCTCTTGCGTGAAGTTGGATTTGAGGCAGTGTCCGCTGAAGAGAGAACAGCACAGTTTGGACAGATTATCGAGAGTGAACTGAAGAATTTTGAGAAGTCAAAAGACGAGTTTGTTAAGGTGGTGTACTTTAACCATTTTTTCACTTACACAAGTTGAATAATATGCCCCATTCACACCAAGGCTTAAACATGTTTAAAAGCTGTTTAGTTAAACACAGTTTAAAATTGTTTCCTCCATAAAGCTGCTTTCGGATTTTTGTTGACTACAGATTCAGAACAATTGAAAGCATTAGTTAAAGTTTATATGTCAAAGGTTCAGCTTTCTGTTACTAATTTTCATTTTGTTAAACCTGGGTTTTAAAATTAAACATGTTTTATTAGTTTGGATGGAGTTTAAGATTATTCAACTGAAATAAATAAATAAATAAATAAATAATTTATTGAGTAGCGTTTGGTTTTGGATTTCTGAGTACTTGGGTATTAAATGTTGGGAGTAATACAGTCCTCAATTTATACGCATCTGCTCTTTATCTCATATCGTAGCATATAGAAGTGTTTGATCACTGACCAGAGTACCGATCACTGAGAAGACTACAAACCTGCTTTAGGGGTGGGGGTAGAGAGTGCAGTGGAGACATGGGGGAAAAGCGTTCCGTCTTCTTTCTTTCCCCTCCCCTGCCCCCTCAGTAGTCTTGTGTTTTTTCTAAACTTTGCTAGTCTAGTAATCTTTCTTTTTCTCTTTCTTTATTTAGGATTTTTCGGAAGAAGACTATGGCTCAATGCTGAGCAGCTGGTCTAACAAGCTTGCAAGATGTCGAGGTGGTGAACAAACATGGGGCGTATTTTATGCCAGAAAACCGTTGAGCTCTTAAGTGTTATGTTGGTGAAGTTTTGTGAGAAATGCCATCCACATGGGTTTACGCAGAAGCACTGATCTGTTGATTACTGAGGCATCCTCGTTGAAAAATGCGTCTAAAACAAATTAGTTGCTGTTTTCAATATTGCCATCCAGGTTTCATTCGTCCAGTAAAGACAAAGCCATGGCAAAAAGAAAAGTTTGCAAGAGGCTACAAAAACGACATAATTTATTTTTTGTCGGCACGATAAATTGTTTTCTACTTTAATGATGAAGATTTAAGATGTATCGTTGGATATAAATAATAGACAATAGACTTGATCACGAGTCGATGAAATGTTGACTGAAAAGTTGAAATATGATATTATCTAAACAGAGGTGAAATTTCTTTTCTTTCCATTTCTTTCCTTCCTTCCCTTTCTTTTCTTGGTGCCGTTCGTATTCATTCTTCAACTCTCCACTGTTGGACTAATTATAATATATAAGAGGCTAGAGCTAGCCTTGAACTTGTGTACGTACACCGAATGCAAAAACTCGTAGAGCTTGGGGTGCCCGCCTGTCGAAATACGCGACACGAAAAAGAGCGCGAACGACGGCCATTTCTAGACTTTTGGCCTCACGGCACCGCCTCTCGTAGCGGACAGATATTCAAGACGTGGTATTTTTATATGGAGGTAAAATAAACTATATAATATGCATACAATAAAATAAACTTTTATCACCTTTTCGTAGCGTTATTTAAGAAAGATTGTCATTTGATATTTGTAAACGTTACTACTGTGTTGCAATGCGCGTAGAAAAGTTAATAAAGTTCACTTTTCTTGTTTTGTAAAGGCATATCACTTTTGTGGTTTAAGCTTTGTCATCGTGTAGTGTAAGTCCATTTTCCGTAAAGGTTCGGAATGCCGAAGGTTCACCACGACAGGTTGACGAGATCTCAGCCGGCTTTATTCGTACGGAAGATCCTTGTTACGTGGGATGCCCCGAGGGCAGACCGTGTCTAAAATTGGGCTCGCTATCTTTTTTTCATGGTAGCTTCAAATCTGCACATTAACTTCATGAAACTCTGCCCTGTCCTAGAAGGGATGTATTGTTCTGATTGTCTTCAACAAAAGAGGCCCAACGAAAATCCATTATTGGCGCGTATATCACGAGGGAGGGGACCCTCTCATCCTTACCTGTGTGACGTCAAATCATAATTTGATTTATTAATTAAACCTGGATTAAATTCTGCTCTTCCCTAGAGGGGATGTTTTTTGTCGACTGTTGTGGCAGCCATATTGTTCACATGTTCTAGACTCAACTATGCCGTTTGCAAAAATAGAATTAACCCTCTTGAAGCGGTAAACCGAAAGAATAACTTCTAAGAAGCACTCGACAGTTAAAACGATGGAAAGTGGACAGCTCGCGTCGAAGAAACTTGGTATTGACTGGCCAGTTTGTGTTTTGCAATGCGGAGAGGAAAGGTCAAGCTTGATCTTGAAACACCTGCGCTGCAGGCTTTGTCGAACTGTTGTCTAAACGTTGCTGGAAATCCACTTCATAAAAAAGTTTGAGGTTTGATTGTAAATTTCTACTTAAAGTTGTCGTGTTCATTTGGGAAAACGTTTCGTCTGTCTTTATAAATGTTTGTGTTCAACATTAATATTGTCTTCTGTCTTCAGAGTCATGTTCTGGCCCGGGTCATGATGTTTTCCGAAAACAATTTCCGGTATGATCGCGAATAATAAACAGGAAATATAAATAGCGCGTGAGTCAGATATGTATCTGCCTCTGTCATGACGTTTTCAGAAAAATTTCCGGTAAGATCTCGAGTACGGTAACGCAATATTTCAATTGCGAAGGGAGGATAGTTTTAACAAGATGCCTGCTATACTGGCATTACGCGTGATGCTGGGGCTGATTCATTTATTCCAACTGTATGCTTCGCCGATTGATAAAACTATCCTTGCTAATGGAATAGTTTGAGTCACGACGATCACGTTACGTTGTTTTCCGTGTGTTACGCGACTCAGACTATCAGCGGAAATCTGTCAAATTCCATTACGATAACGTAAGCTTCTCAATGACCTCTTTTCTGTCTCGCGTCGTGGCCTACCCCTGGCCTAAGACTGTCAAACAAAGCACGATTCCTTCACTAAGAACTCACCAATTTCCACCGTTTTACGTGTCGGGTGCTTCTTAGAAGTTATTCTTTCGATTTACCGCTTCAAAATGTTGAAATTTCCCTTTGAAAACGGCACACTTGAGTCCAGAACATGTTAAAACAATATGGCGCGACTTAATCCGTCTTTAATTCCTCGCGAAGCGAGGGCCGAAGGCCCGAGCGTAGCGAAGTTAATAAATTTGTCGGGCCGAGCCGGCCCGAGCGGAGCTATTCGAGCGAAAAATATATTTATATATATATATTTAACAATTAGATTATGAGCTCGAGATTTCTATCGCGTGATAGTTGATGAGGGCGAAGCCCGAATCAACTATCACGCATAGAAATCGAGAGCGAATAATCTAATTGTTTTAGTATAAATCTACTAGTCGTTCAAAACTAAACAAGTAAATTATCTATTTCCTCATCGCAGACACTTCGAAAACGCGAAGAAGCGGGCGCCATTTTGTTGAAAATCGCTACTCACTATCTATCACAGAATAGATAGCGAGTAGCGTAGCCAATCAGAGAACGGCATTCGTGATAGAACACTAGTAGATTTATACTAAATGTTGATATATGTTTATATCTTTGAAGGTGTCCGCACAATGACGTCAGACTGTCTGGCGTCGTCTGGAGCAAAATTTGCATACATCGAAAAAAATATGCGTGCATGATCAAATTTCAACTGCAATGTTCATCAATATTCACTGGATACAGAACTATCTCTCCAGAATCTTTTCCCTTTCTTTTAGAAATCTTTTTTGTGAAAGATTGCATTAAAGAAATTACACTTTTTGTGGCCGCGGTGAATAATTTTCCGTGGGAAATAAATTGATCGAACACGACAGCGCTGCACGCCCGTTGTACATTACGTCTCGACAGAAATAGATTTTCAACCGCAAACTAGCCCGTGGAACTACGAAAACACTATGCTCATCAAAAAAAAATCTTATGCGCCTTTTAATCTCCTCGTTTGATGCTACAATACGAGTAAAGAGGGCTTTTCACCCAGCCCCGCTTCGCGAGGTTTTGCGAGTCACGTATTTCTAGTAAATATATCAAATGATGCATTGACGTCACACAGGTAGGGGTGAGTGGGTCCCCTCCCTCGCGATATAAGCGACGAGAATGGATTTTGATTGGCCTGCTGTTGTTGAAGACAATCAGAACAATACATCCCGAGTAGGAGAGGGGAGAGTTTAATGAATAAATTAATGTACCGATTTGTGACTACGAGGAAGAAAAAAAAGAAATCGACCCGTTTTTAGACACGGTATGCCCCTTCAGGGCATCCCGCGTAAAAATCTGCGAAGCGTAACAAGGGAATACGGAAATCACGCTATCTTTGTGACTCAAACTATTCCATCAGCTAGTTTTATTAGATAGTTTAAAAAATCTGCGAAGCATATAATGGGAATAAATGAGGCCACATTGAGCATCCCGCGAAATGCCATTGGGGGCATCTTGTATTCAATTCAAAATGGCTGCCGCGTCTCTGATGATCATGCGTGGATTTTCAAGGTGGCAGTTCGTGGTTCCTGGAAGGAAAACACAGGTTTTCAATACTGTGAATCAAAAGAACAACTTCTAAGGAACACTCGGCTGCTTAAAGAGGAAGTCAGTGAGTTAATAGCGAAGAAATTCCTGTTCGAGATTGTGTCAAGGCAAAACATGTGCGATCGCAAACATGAGCTGTATACGTTAAAATTTTTGTGTGCTCCTGGGAATCCACTTTACACTACTTCAGGTTTGAATGTGAATTTTACCGTGCTTTATGTTAAATTGATCGATTTGTCATATTTCAAATAGCTTTGGCGAAATTTTCGAAAAACGTAATAAGTTAATTTAATATGACTCGCAGTTCGCTTGGATCGGTCGCCTTCACGTAGCTCCACTCCAGGCGAAAATTGAACGAATTTGCTTTTCAGGCGTGAACACGGGTCTGTCTGAATGAATTTTTCAGTTAAGAAAGCTTATTGTCTGTTTATCTGTGTGTCTTGATTCACGGAATTTCTTTACCATGCGATCTTATGTAAACCATGGGAGAGCCAAACCATATCTATTACCACAGGTAGCCCAAGCTCGAAATATGAGCGCTAGTTACGCAACGGTTGAAAAATATAAGGATTTGTATGGGAGAAAAACGGTTTATTTTAGAGGCTAAAAATATGAACGAATTCTTAAATAAAAATCACCCACTTTATTTCTCTTGTGTATGTTTTGCCTGCTATGTGGTTTTTAGGGCGATTTAGCGCGATTCCAGTGAGTTTTAGTACCATCGCTCTCTCTATATATATCCGATATATAGAGAGAGAGCGATGGAACTAAAACTCACTGGAATCGCGCTAAATCGCCCTAAAAACCACATAGCAGGCAAAACATACACAAGAGAAATAAAGTGGGTGATTTTTATTCAAGAATTCGTTCATATTTTTAGCCTCTAAAATAAACCGTTTTTCTCCCATACAAATCCTTATATTTTTCAACCGTTGCGTAACTAGCGCTCATATTTCGAGCTTGGGCTACCTGTGCTATTACTGTCCCCTGTGTATTAAAGTGTAAACAAACCGAAATTTACATGTACATATATAGGTCGGTAAAATCGTTAAAAGATATCACACCAACCGTAAAAATAAAAAAATAGATAGATAAATAAATTAATAAATAAATAAATAAGATAAGTAAAATATAAAAAACATATAAAAATTAAATAGGGATAACTACGTAAGTTATATACAACTATTATTTAAGAAAAGCTGATAATAACCTATAAACATTTCTGAGGACTTTGATGAAACAATTGCCTCAGAAAGGCAGTTCCAGTCCGCTATAGTTCTTGGTAAAAACGAAAATTTAAAAATGTCCTTACTTGCACATGGCACGCGAAATTTAAATTGATGGCTTCCCCTCGTGCGACTCTCGGGATGATGAATTAAATGTTTTCGGGTATCTATATCAATAAGACCGTGAGTTAGTTTATACATAAGTGTTAGCCTAAACTGCCTTCGTCTCGTTTCCAGTGTGGCCTACCCTAAAGGCTGGTTTCCATATGATCGCAGACGATCGCAGATCGCAAACATTCGCAGACGATCGCAAAAAAGGCTGTTTCCATATACAGTCGACTCCCGATAACTCGAACCTTCAAGGGAAATTCAAGAAGGTTC
Organism: Pavona decussata; assembly: GCF_977016875.1. Lineage (NCBI taxonomy): Eukaryota > Metazoa > Cnidaria > Anthozoa > Scleractinia > Agariciidae > Pavona > Pavona decussata. Next base: position 2,129,403 of record NW_028145486.1, on the reverse strand, counting down.
GGGTTATCGGGAGTTCGAGTTATCCAGGGTAAAATTATATAGAAAATGACCTGAAAGAAGAGGAAGATTGGTTCGAGTTAGCGCGAGGTTCGAGTTTGCGAGGGTTCGAGTTATCGGGAGTCGACTGTAATCGCAACGATCGCAGAGCCGACCGTAGCCATACGTTTTGGTCAGCGGAAATGTCAAACACGCGCGTGTAGGCTGAAGAGCAAACAACATCGCGAACGTGGAAGAGCGGAAATCATTTTGCCGCAAGCAAATTTGCTTCTTCTGTTTGTCATGAAGCGAGTCGTCGTCACCTCCAAAACCGTCGAAAACATCAGTTTTGGACTCGATAACGACCGTACGCAGTTTTTATGTTGCGAAATTTGGCCTCCGCTTCCCCGGCCGATAAATTAAACTTCTGCCCAATCAGGTTGTCCCAACAGTTGGCCTTTTTGTTCTTGTCTTTAAAATCTTTGCTGCTGCGATGGTGAACACATTCATAACGAGCAACTTCCTCTATAAATTCCTCGAAATGATAACGAAATGAGTGTTGCTACATAGACCGTTTCTACAATCGAACAGACGAGCGTTGAATCGTGGGAGAGAACCCGAAATATTATGGGATGTGTTTCGATCGCGGATCGCAAAACTTTGGTTTCCATATGATCGTACAATCGCTATTGATCACAGGGGATCGCTTGCAAGAGATAGAAGATGGTTCTATCTTCTGCGATCGTCTGCGATCACGATCGCAGACGACCGCAGAAGTATGTCTCCACATGATCGCAGACCTTATTGCGATCTGCGATCCACGATCCGCGATCATATGGAAACCAGTCTTAAGTCTTTAATCATGTCCGTAACACTCACATAACTGTTGCAATTTTGTGAGCAGAACCGTGCTGTTTTACGTTGAACCCTTTCCAGAGCACTGATCACCTTTCTTTAAGAAGGCGTTCCAAGCCTCGCTTCCATATTCCAGCTTGGGTCGTACTAGGGATGTAAATCCAAGTAGTACGAATGAAGTAAAGTTATTTTCAAGTGACGTTTTCTTTGGTGTTATTGTCGTCGCTGCTTAACTTTTTCTTATAATAAGGCGGGGAATCTCTTCTCGTTTTTCACGCGCGCACAGTACATGTCTAAACGTCTTGGGACAGGCTAAAGCACCCTAAACCGGCGAGTCGACAAGGCGACTTCTAACTGGACTCAAAGAAAACGGACTTCGAATATTGTATCCCGTCGACAGTACTGATTCGATGTATTTACTTTTATTTATATTAGGCAGGATTTTTAAGGGTTTCACCTGTCACCGCAATCCTGAAATTACACTTCACAATTTTATTTCATCATAAAATTTTGAGGAGACGAATCTTCATCAGGTGACATGCGCGACTCCAGTGATTTAACATTCACTGGCAAAACATGATCACAGCTCATGATGACAAAGTCCCGGATGCCATCGTATGATAAACAACACATTCACAAAATTCGATCATGCAACTTACTAACTGAACATAATCGTTTTACCTTCGAAAGTTCGAGTTTCGAATTTTCTGGCCTGCTCTAAATGGCTATTCAGCTTTCAAACCGTTACATCACTCACAAACCGGTCTAGGTGGGCAACTCTGGTAATATAACACTAAAAACTTTATCTTTCAGTTATCACAAGGTACGTACAAAAAAGTCCCATATTGTCACAAATCACAAGACAAACAACACAAAACTTGAACACAGGATTTAATGTTGCCACAAGCGTTTTAATCTTGAAAGTGCGTGCATCGACCCTTTTCTCAGTATCTACTTTTCAAACAATCAGGCAAAAAGTTAGCACCATATCGTTGTGCAAGAATGTCTGCTGCAAAAGGCGAGGTACGGGCTGTAAATCGAAAACTACTTAGGCGACTTTCTTTTTATTTTATTTGTTTTTTTCATAACTTGTTCCTCTTTGTTGTTGTTTGCGCAGATTGTGAACCAAGACGAAATCCCACCCGAAACGGTGGAAGAGGAATCGAAAACAACAATTAAGTTCAAAGGTAAACTGTAAATTGTTTTCAAAAGCTGAGGAAAACGTCAGGAAAGAAAATTCCTAGTAGCAACACATCGACATTAACAAACGAACCACAGAATCCTCTGGGGCTCTTCCAAGTGCGTTACCTACAGTAGAAATTATTTTCAACAACTCCCTCTGGAAAGCTAGTTTACTAACTTAGAACAAAGTCACACAACCATTGCTTTCAACTACCTACACCTTAGAAAGGACTTATTGACAACATGAACAAAACAGACAAACTGACAGACAAATTTACTGGCAATAGACCAACGGACTTTTGACTAACAAAAGACTGGTCGAAACGTATTAATCACTTTTTACAGTCTCCACAGCCAATAACATCATGGCTTACTGACAAACGACCAATAACATCTCGGCTTTGCTGGGCAATCAGGTCAACAAGCACAGAAATTTATACCATCTACTGACGTTCCACACTCTGAAGATGACTTCTGCTCGGGTTGTCGAAATGTCAGTCAATGTCACCTTAAACAGCCCTTCTCAGGACTTCACTCACCCGTATGATCATAATTTACGTATACATGGTAATATCATTCTTATCACAATCAGCCTTAACTTGAGTGGTCCTAAGCTCTCAATCGTCGTAGAACGTGTCCTTATATACGCAACATTTTGTAACAGAAATCAAAGTTTCAAGAGTCTCACCATTCAAGGTGAATAACATTTGAGTTTCTTCATTGCCTTTAACGACGCGTTAAAGTCGAACTAAAAAATAACACACTCATTGTCTTATTTCATTCTTTTCGTTTTCTTAGGTCCGTTATCAAGGGTATCCAAAGTCTCCGGACATTTGCCTGCAGCATTTTTGATGCTAGAGAAGATAAAAATGCCGAACACCCCAGGGTGTCTATCCAGTTATACGATTAACGAAGATAGGGGGACCTATCGTTTTGATTAGTAGTTTGAATGGCATAATATTATCGTTACCTTAAAAGAATTGATAATTTCTTCACAAATGTTCATGGAAATTTCCACCGCAGTTTTAATGGAACAGACTTAAAGCACGTTAGCGTGTTCAATCACAGGAGCTTGTAAAAGAAAGAATGAATGAAATTAAGATATTCAAGTTTACGTTTTCGCTTGCCGCGTTGTTTTGTATCCTGTGCATTCGCATCCAAGATGGTAGACCTAAAAGCACAGCAGTCGTGTGCTAGCTCTTTTATGCCCGAGCGGATCTAAGGCTGATTGTTTAAGGAGTGGATAATGTTCTGATCCACTTTGTAAGTCACTATCCGCCAGGCAATTAAGATGTGAGAATTTCAGGGTAACGTCAGTGTAACAGTTGTCGAAATTGTACAGCCAGCTTCCACTGTATCTGCAGGTAAAATGTTCACGCAAATTAATCTTGAAAAAATGCAGATAATCAATAATAGTTTTATTCAGTTGAAAATATCTCAGGATGAAAACCTCTTTCATCTTTCTACGCAATTTTTACGTTCGTTTCGTCCATTATGTGACGGTCACTTTTCTTCCATCTCTTTGATCATCGTCCATTCAGATGACACTTCCAGTTATTTTCTGCATTTTATTTTATGTATATCACTAGATTTTCCGCTTTACCTCATTGTTTTGGCCGAGCATCCACAATGTCTTGTAACTGTCTTTATACTACACAGACGCATTTTAATACCACACGAACAACAAATGCGACTCAAGTTCGTGCAGACGGATAACGTGTCCTCAAGAATAAAAAACGCCATTGAAACGTTCGACGTTGTTGTGGGGTGAAATTCACGAGGCCATCACATGCCTGGCACCCGGAACGGTTGATGATATGGTGAAAAATGCCCAACTAATCCACGGGGAGGATACTATGAATCACACACTTAGCTACTTTTTCCTATTTTTTGAGCAATATCTTCATGGCTAAGGTTGAAACTGAAATTTTTAAACCGAAGCGCATTAAAACCGCTCATTTGGAAACGATATATAGACGACATATTTTCCCTATGGACTTTAAACAGAGAGGAGATAATGCAGTTCACTGAGCAAGCAAACAAACACCACCCCACAGTAAATTTATGGCTGAAATTTCAGAAACAGAAACGACATTACGGCGGATACAAACATTTATAAAGGCGAAAGATTCAAGCAATTCAGTTCTTAGCACTTCAACCTACTGAAACATTTCAATATACGCAAGAGCCATAATCAGGGATCGAGACCGGATATACAAGCAGTTTTCATCAAGATGTTGGGAATTTTACTAACGTTTTTGTTTTCAATATTTTTTCTGGTCAATACTTCCGTAACGAGATGCCATTTTGACATGTGGGCTTGTCCCCATGTGTGGTACCAAAAAATCTATTCTTTTAAAAAAAGTTGCGCCATACGCGCGCGCTGCACACACGTGAAAATGGTCAGGATCGCGCGTGGAGAATTGAAATATTTTTCCATCCATTCAAAACGGCGTCCAATTTTTAAAAATTTTCCAGGGAAGAGATCTCATCGGTGCCCACATCTAAGGACCAGACTCTCACAACGAAAAGGTAACAAAGAAGACGTTAAAAGTTAAATAAATTGCATATTGATCACATGACTCTCGCGGTAAAGTCAAAATGGCGCCAAAATGGTGGCGCTGCGTGCGTTGCTACAGTTGAATGAATGAAAAAAGCTTACACTCTACGGACATGTACTCAGACACGTAACTTTAGTGATTTTTTTTCTCAGCTGCTTTCCGCGTCACTTTTGCCAGTATGATATGGTTCAAACAGTAGCCGAAAATTTATCCTGCGAACTAATAGAAAAAAGAAAGAGTTTGAAAACAGATAAGGACGTTCTTACAGCTTTATTGTCCTTTCAATGACCATAGAAATAGACAACTGATAAAGGAATGAACATTCATCTGAAATCTTACGGGTAATACTTCTTGAAAGCAGTAAGCTAACAGCCGTCACAAGAAGCAGTAAGCTTTTCGGCAAAAAGAAGTAATCGAGAAATTCACTTCTGGCTGATCGGTTGAAAAGAGAATTTCCTAGAGTTGTCCCCAATGCTTTAGTTTACAGCTGTAGTTTAGTAAGGTTAGACGGAGGAACTTAAACATGTACAGGACAATAAAATGTTATCAGTTTCACATTCAAAGTGTTTAAAAAATATATAATTTTGTTGAAACCGAACTGGACTTTCTCTTCCATTGAAGTAGCCCACGCAAATTTGCGTGTATCCGCGCGGGTTTATGACGTGAAAGGTGGCCCAATTTTTTTCCAAAAATAAATTTTTTGGTACAACACATTGATGGGGACGCGTGGATCCCACGCTTACGGTCTCCATCCCTGATTATGGCTCCTGATGATAAACAACACATTCATAAAATTCGATCATGCAACTTACTAACTGAACATGCAATTTTAGAAACTTCCATAATCGTTTTACCTTCGAAAGTTCGAGTTTCGAATTTTCTGGCCTGCTTTAAACGGGTATTCAGCTTTCAAACCGTTACATCACTCACAAACCGGTCAAGGCGGGCAACCCTGGTAATATAACACTAAAAACTTTACCTTTCAGTTATCACGAGGTACGATCAAAATATTCCCATATTGTCACAAATCACAAGACAAACAACACAAAACTCGAACACATGATTAATGTTGCCACAAGCGTTTTAACCTTGAAACTGCGTGCATCGATACTTTTCTCAGTATCCAGTTTTCAAACAATCAGGCAAGAAGTTCGCACCATATCGTTGTGCAAGAATGTCTGCTGCAAAAGGCGAGGTACAGGCTGTAAATCGAAAACTACTTAGGCGACTTTCTTTTTATTTTATTTGGTTTTTTTCATAACTTGTTCCTCTTTGTTTTTGTTTGCGCAGATTGTGAACCAAGACGAAATCCCACCCGAGATGGTGAAAGAGGAATCGAAAACAACAACTAAGCCCAAAGGTAAACTGTAAATTGTTTTCAAAAGCTGAGGAAAACGTCAGGAAAGGAAATTCCTAGTAACCACCAGAACCACTTATCGACATTAACAAACGAACCACAGAATCCTCTGGGGCTCTGCCAAGTACGTATGTCACGTGGAAAGCTGGTTTACTAACTTAGAACAAACGTCACACAACCGTTGCCTTCAACTACCTACACCTTAGAAAGGACTTATTGACAAATGAACAAAACAGACAAACTGACAGACAAATTTACTAACAATAGACCAACGGACTTTTGACTAACAAAAGACGGGTCGAAACGCACTAATCACTTTTTACAGTCTCCACAGTCAATAACATCATGGCTTCGTTGACCAATCAGGTCAACAACCAGAGAAATTTATACCATCTACTGACGTTCTACATTCTGAAGATGACTTCTGCTCGGGTTGTCGAAATGTCAGTCAATGTCACCTCAAACAGTCCTTCTTAGGACTTCACACACCCGTATGATCATAATTTACGTATACATGGTAATATCATTCTTATTAGCCTTAACTTGAGTGGTCCTAAGCTCTCAATCGTCGTAGAACTTGTCCTTATATACGCAACATTTTGTAACAGAAATAAAAGTTTCAAAACTCTCACCATTCAAGGTGAATAACATTTGAGTTTCTTCATTGCCTTTAATGACGTGTTAAAGTCGAACTAAAAAATAACACACTCAAAGTCTTATTTCATTTTTTTCGTTTTCTTAGGTCCGTTATCAAGGGTATCCAAAGTCTCTGGAGATTTGCCTGCAGCATTTTTGATGCTGGACAAGATAAAAATGCCGAACAACCCCGGTTGTCTATCCAGCTACACGATTAACGAAGATCGAGGATCCTATCGTTTTGATTAGTGGTTTCAATGGCATAACATTATCGTTATCTTAAAAGAATAGATAATTTCTTCTCAAATGTTCATGGAAATTCCCGCCGCAGTTTTAATCGAACAGTCTTAAAGCACGTTAGCGTGTTCAATCATCGGAGCTTGTAAAAGAAAGAATGAATGAAATTAAAACATTCAAGTTTACGTTTTCGTTTGCCGCGTTGTTTTGTATCCTGTGCATTTGCATCCAGATGGTAGACTCAAATGCACAGTAGTCGGTGGTAGCTCTTTTATGCTCGAGCGGATCTGAGGTTGATTGTTAAAGAGTGGGTAGTGTTCTGATCCACTTTGTAAGTCACTATCCGCAAGGCAATTAAGATGTGGGAATTTCAGGGTAAGCTTATGAAAACTAGAACTAGTTGTCGAAATTGTACAGCCGGGTTCTACTGTATGTGCGGGGAAAATGTTCGCGCAAATCAAACTTGTAAAAAATACAGATAATCAATAATTAATTAATTTAATTATTTTAAATTTATTTTGCCACACCACATATACAATGTAAACAAAAAAAAAAAAAAGAAAAAAATAAATGTAACAATGGCGAGGAGACCTAAAGGGAACTATGAAGCTTATATTAATTAGGTCTCCTTAGTTATTATTTTACAAGATGAAAATATCTGATGAAAACCTCTTTCATCTTTCTATGCAATTTTTACGTTCGTTTCGTCCGTTATGTGACGGTTTTCTTCCATCTCTTTAATCATCATCCATTCTGATGACACTTTCAGTTATTTTCTACCCGTATATATCACTAGATTTTCCACTTTACCTCATTGTTTTGGCCGAATAATTTCCATAATGCGTCTTGTGCCCGTCTTTATACTATACACACGTTTTTAATACCACACGAACAACAATTGTTTGCCCAAGTTCGTTCCGACGGATAATAATTGTAATAATAATAATAATAATAATAATAATAATAATAATAATAATAATAATAATAATAATAATAATAATAATTAAAAGGGATTTGCTAAGCAAGATATGCAAAGACATGCAAAAATTACAGAGAGATTTAAGGCTCGACGTTTCGGAGTTGTCTTGACTCCATTATCAAGAGAAAAAAATCAGTTTGTGAACGCAGATATTTAAATAGGCTAGAGTATTTGCTTAACCATCTGTTAATATGTTAATTTTCAGCTCTAGCCTATTTCAATATCCGCGTTCACAAACTGATTTTTTTCTCTTGATAATGGAGTCAAGATGACTCCGAAACGTCGAGCCTTAAATCTCTCTGTAATTTTTGCAATAATAATAATAATAATAATAATAGTAATAATAATAATAATAATAATAATAATAATAATAATGATGTTTATATCTTATTTTGCGCAGTCTAACATGCAATTAAGATATGATCGAATGCGCATTACAACAATAAAATCTTAAAGTAATGAATAACTAATCTAAATAATAACAACAATAATAATTTACAATCTCCGGAAAAACAATAAAATCAAAATATGAGTTAATAAGAGAACTAATAAAAAGCTAATTTAAAAAGATGTGTCTTTAGTAAAACTTTAAAAGTATTCAATGATTGGCATTGTCTGATTTCAAAAGGGAGTCGGTTCCATACTTTGGGCGCGACATTTTCAAACGTCCTATCCCCTAGTGTCTTTTTTGTTCTATAGGTATTATCCATTAGAAGTATGCCCCGGTGTGATCTCAACTGGTACCGCGAGCTCTCATTGATTTTTATCAAGTCTAAAAGATACTGTGGTGCGATGCCATAGATACATTTGTCAACTAACAGTGCAATCTTGAATTCTATTCTATAGGTAACCGGAAGCCAGTGCAGGTTGATCAGTGATAGTGTGATATGATCATACCTGCATACAGTACATACCAGCCGAGCTGCCGCGTTCTGCAGGCGTTGCAGCTTACCAAGATGAACAGCGGGCGTATCATATAATAGACCGTTACAATAGTCTAATCGTGACAATATAATAGCCTGTACAATGGACTTCCTACTGTCATATGATAAGTACTTTCTAACGCGCCGGATGTTGTGTAGATGGTAATGACTAGGCTGACATATGCTGTTAATATGTGTGGTCATATTCGTGTTTGCATCAAACCAAGCACCAAGGTTTCTAACAGAGTGGACAGCAGAAACCTTTACCTCACCTACTTGCAAGTCATTTATCGTAACCTTGTTTAACTGTGCACATGTACCTAATGTGTCCTCTAGAATAAAAAACGCCATTGAAACGTTTGACGTTGTTGTGAGCTGAAATTCACGAGGTCATCAAACGACTGGCACCCGGAACAGACGATGACATTGTGAAAAATGCCCAACTAATGCACGGGGAGGATACTATAAATCGCACTCTTAGCTCCTTTTTCCCTATTTTTTGAGCAATATCTTCATGGCTAAGGTTGAAACGGAGATTTTAAACCAAAGCGAATTAAAACCACTCATTTGGAAACGATGTATAGACGACATATTTTCCCTATGGACTTAATTTAAACAGAAAGGATAATTATAATGCAGTTCATTGAGCAAGCAAACAAATACCACCCCACAGTAAATTTATGGCTGAAATTTCAGAAACAGACAGAACATTTCTGGACACAAATATTTGTAAAGGCGAAAGATTTAGATGGAATTTAGTTCGTGTGTGCGTACGTACTTTCAACCTACTGAAACATTTCAATACTGATACGCACTTCTCTTCATGCCACCCACCAAGGGTCAAAAAAGACTTCATCAAATGAGTTCTTGATAAAAAAAAACTACGAAGTACTGCATAAACAAGGACAGAATAACCGCTCGTTTGACCACAAACCATCTTTTGCTATCATGGAATGAATGCATGGCGGGCCAAAAGAGCGCAACCGACAGTTGTTCTGTCAGCCCCGTCACAGTCTTGGGGTCGCCTCTAATCTCTGAAAGAGTAAAACTAATCAACCATCTAAGGCCATCCCAATAAAATGTTTCGTTTCCCATCGCCCGACCGACCCAATTTTTTCGAAAAGTAAAAAAAAAAAAAAAAAATTCCAGATATTTTCACTAGTCAAAGAAGCAAATACTTTAATTTACAAGCACACGATATTGTTTTATCAACAACAATTGGTATGATGTGATATCTTGGTCTTTAATTAACATCGATACTATGAATAACGAACGAAAAGACCACATTTTCGAGTTGAGTTTTTTTTCTATATTACGCCGATTAGATCATCAGTTTGATCCAAGGTATACCAGCAGGATTATCGTCCACGGTTGAAGAACTGGAAGAAACTGGTCAAATTTTTCAAGCTGCAATTCAATTCCATCCTGGGCACTTGCTTTCAAAGATTTCTGCGCACTAGCTAGCAGAGTAATGAATTGCTCACAAACCTGAACCATTATTTTATTCCCATTAACTGATTAATACAGAAAATACCTAGGGAGGGGGAGGGGGTTGGTTACTCAAAAAATCTTATGAGATTATAAGGGGAGGCTCCGCCCCGAGGTCCAAACCCTTACCCTCACCTTTTATATACCATTTTTGACAGAAACGATATTCCTATCAGCAGTTAGTTAAAAATTTAACCACTTCTCAGCGATCAATTAATTATGCTGGATACAGCGGTTTCCAGTCGAGTGTCGTAAAACCAAAACCAAAATAATTGCTCTGACCATTCACAACAGATGACACAACAAAACGAGCCAATCAGAATTCGAGGCAAATACATGTAACTGGCGCCAAGCGCGGGAAAACGCGTGCGGCGAAAGCACGATTAGTTTTGGTTTGGATTCCCATTGGTTGAGAAAGCGGCGCGAGTTTTGGTAACCAATCACAGAGCGTAGTGATGCAAAACCAAAGCAGACGCGAAATTACTTTTGACACTCAATTAAAAACCGCTCTATCAGTTAACTTTTATTTCTCACATGTTTTTGTGGTCTTTTGTCATGTACCTCTCGATCATTAGCCGAACTGTGTCGAGTATCAGTCGAATCTTATTTTAATTTGACCAGACCTAAATCAGAACTGTATAAAAATCTAAACGGAAAGCCATTTCGAAAAAGCTAACATTGCGAAGGAAAATATGTTAATGCAGGAACTGCGCAAGCGTACTTCGCTTGACAAGTGTTAAATGTCAGGTAGATGATAATGCATGATATAGACGTGTTATCGACAGACCGGTTCTGGTCAGGTTAAAAAGGAAATGAACAAGAATTTCAGCAGAGTTAAAGTTTTATCCAAAGTTGTAAAGTTACAGAATAAAGAAGAAGATTAAAAGAAACCGAGAGTGTTGGAGTGGTTCTTTTCCCTGCCCAAAGAAGCCCTCTAACAATTGGCAAGTTATTTTCAAGTGAAATTCACACATCTCAGCTAACAAGTATCTCAGCTTTCAGTTAGAAAAAATGCACGCCATTTCTCACTTGACGGTTCAAATTTTGGCCAATTCCCAGCTCTCCATTAATGCTATACAGACCCTTACATCAGCTCGTGAAATCCTCCCCTTTAAAATACCCCCAGTCTAAGAAAGGTTTCGCTTTCGGTCGGAGCCTCCCGTATAGTCCATTATAAGGAGTACCCCCGCCCCCCTTGATAAAATAGGTGACATGAATCGATCCTTCAAGTCTAAATATATACCACCTTTAAAAACTTAAAAGCATAACGACTTCAACGCTTTGGCGAGTAAACACCCAAAATGACCCAATGAATTCCAACTTATTGCTTTTCAGTTAGATTTAGTTTTCCTCCTTGTCGAAGTACTTGTAATAGCCCTCGATGGCGTTCTGTTGTAGCTTGTGAAACACCTTGGGAGCAGCCCTGGAGACCAGCCACTCGATGCCAGTATTTGGCATCCATCCGTTGTAGTTGTTGTTTGTTAATCCAAACACCTGACACTTTGTCTGCGGCTCTTTCTCGTCCGGAATCGCGATGTAGAAATTCCCGCCATTTGTCGCTCTGACAAGGCCATCTTGGCCCGCCGGCTTGGAGGGGTGACTTGCGTTTTTCAGAAACATCACAAACGACTTCTTGCCATACCAATCAGCCTCTCTAGTTGGCAGAGCAAAGAAAACAAAATCTCGATCCGCAAGGGGGCAAGACAACCCAACTCGCGCGAATAGGATTCGCCCCTTATCTGGGGTGACTTCCAAAGTTTCAAAGTCTTTGAAAGCTTCATCCCATTTGGTACGCAGCTCAAAGTTTGAAGGGTCCATCATTTCGCCGAATTTCTCCGCGGACATTGGCATATCTTCAAACATGTAGAGTATTTTGATCGGGACGTCCTCTTCTGGGAATGTTTTGCTCCATGACTTGAATCCGGGAACTTTGTACCTTTCTTTCCATCCACCTTTCTCCAAGTCTTCCTTGAACCACTTGGCTCTTTCAACCTCTTTTTCCAAGTCAAAGGTTGGAAACGACTGTTCTTTGGCCGACTGCATGAAGATGAGCTAGGCAAACCTGTAGAAATATAAGGTCATGACTCTTTTAACGGCTTTCAAGGCGAACACACAGGGAAACCATTTTCCGTACAGTCCATTTGATAGCCAGGGTGAGTACCCGATATTGTGCTACGAGGCTCCACGCGAAAGGGCTGCCTCTGTCACCCTAGTTGTATTTGAAAACGGTGGATTTTGAAACAGCCACAAAACAGGTTGTAAAACCGAACGGGCAACAATTTAATTTAACTATCAAAAAGGGTAGCAAAATTTGAGTAGAAATTTCTTGGCAGAAATTTCAACGTAATGACCATGACTCTTGCCATCGGGAAAAAAATACGGTGGTATAATCTTTTATCTTCCTGTTTCCCATCGATTTTACCGTTAACATTTCATAGCCAGCAGTCTGCTTTGCTTCTTAATAATATGCTAAGTGTAAAATATCCTACACCGTTCTAGGTTAGAAGAGGAACTTCGCAAGTAGTTCTTCCTATCACAATATCGACACAGTAACAATGATGCCAACTTTGTGGCATTTCGTCATTTTACAGGAATCAGTACCGAGGCCGGTTTAATGTTTGATCCCCACGGTTTAATAAATAGATTGAACACCGACAGACAGGGTTGATGCCACAAACAAACAGTGGCAAAATGTAAATTAAAAGCTCCATAAATCTAACTCATCGGCTTATAAAGTAAGACCTCATTTAGAAACCAACAAAACTGATGTAGACTGCCTCAGTGGTAACTAAAATTATTGCAATGCTAAGGTCTTCCTAAGACTGCCTCGCGGGAAATAAATTTTATCCAAAATGAGTCCAGCCTCTGGAAAAACACACACACACAAAAATTGTTTTATAAATATATTCAAGACGTGAGAGATGAACTTTTAAAATGCCCTCAGAAGCAGCACGACTTGTTGTCTCGATTTTAACGTTTTACACTCCCGTTAGACGCACTTATGAATTCTCAACGAGTTTCAGCCGTTCATTTGGTAAATGACGATATAAACTGGCCAAGCTACACCAGATCGAGACGATGCAAAACGATTGAAAGGGAAGTGGACTAGCTCACTTTCAAAGACTCAACGCGTAGCAAATTTTTATCTAAAACCTTCAGTTAGACTAACTAAAAACCTATTATCAACATAAAGAACGAAATGTTTTAATACCCCTACAGTATAAGCGGATTTCCATTGCTAAGTTAGTAAGATTATAGATCCATGCCGGGGGTTGAACAACGCTCAACTTTTCATGTTTATCCAAGCCGTTTACACAATGTTCGGTTTCAAACTGACTTCTCACTTTATTTTATCAGACGAATTTCAAAGATTTTTAGACACATTAGACGAACGATAGCGTTTTCCGCGCCTTTTTACTTAAATTGTAGGTGACACTCGGAAAAATTAAACATCCCTGGCTACGTTCACTACAACAATTCAGTAATTGGAAACTATTCAACTTACCTGTTACAGACCTGAATGATTGTAAATCCACCGTCTACGAGGACTCAAAAAACTTGAAAAGGTTGTCGTTAAAAATGAATTAATCCGAATTATAGATCTCGATTTTGGTGGTCGGTCAAGGGAGGTAATCCGTACTAAAGGCGACTGTTTTCCACCACTGTCGGCGGCGAATAAATTTTTTTTGCATAATCTGTCATCGTATGCAAATTTTCACCGCTGAAAAACGTAAACAATAACAAAGTTCCGTTGAGGATAAAGGAAATGATCATAACGAGTTTGTTCGAAGAGGGCAGATAAACAAGAAAAGTGAAGTTTGAATCTCATTGTCATTTTTTTTTACTGCTGGAGAGAGGGGTGGCTATGCAATAAAGACACCACCTTTTGAAGTTGAGGAAGGGGGCTGCAGGCAGACATCACAATTTATTTTGTAGTTTGGTGGGCCTGTTTGAGTATAATAGTTTTGACCACTTCAATAAGGTTTTTACTTTGACAGCCCTTAGCAGATACCGTTTTTTGTGAGTATGTGAGTTTATTTGTGATTTATTGAAAAATTTGTAGGGAGCGTGAGGTAAATAAGTCTACCGGATGTCTTTCATTCCAACAGGTAAGGCTTGGTTCCCACTAGCGACATCATAATCAAAAGGGCTGTTATGCCGCAGTGGAAACGCCAAAACACATAATAAAAGACGGTTTAGAAAAAGAAGAGTCAAACATAGTTATCTCCGCAATTATTGCAAAAGTAACTTTTCTCAAGTAGTTACCAGCGTATAAACTAAATATTCTTTTTCCTTCAGGCCTGTATAAATTATCTTTTTGTAACCGGCATCATGATTTTTTGAATAAAAATTTAAAAGTTGAGTCACGTAATAACAATAAATAATATAAAAATATTGGCGAAAAGTTTAAGGAAATTTGGTCATTTATGCTGCAACAGAAAGTATGCATTTTAATGTGTAATATAAGAGAAGCTTAACGGCATTTTCACTGATAGCAGAAACGTTTTTCTGACCCACCACAGCCGCAGCCGCAGAACACTTCCTCGCCGCTCCTAACCCCACCGCTAACGACATGCAATTTATCCCTATAGAAAAAGTCTACTCTAACCGAGACCCACTCCGTAAGGCCAGGGAAGCCTTTTTAATCTCAAAAGGCAGAACACTTTTTCCACATGGCCTCAATATTCGCGAAGAAATGTACTAGCGTTTTTTCCTTTTATTATTTTTTATTTTTTGTTATTATTATTATTTCATTTGCTTCATATTTTATACTGTCAATCAATTTAGTTTAACGTAGTTCCGCTATTGCGCAAATATTTGTCAGCTATATAAGCGTATGTCCCAAGGTAAATTTCCATTGTACCTGAAGAAGGCTGGTTTGGCCAGCCGAAATGTAGTAACCTTTAAACCGTATTTCTACGTTGTATCTCTCTTCACCCTCTCCCCCCTCCCCCCAAAAAAGCCTGATGCTGCTTCTTGTATCTACTGAATCCCCCACCCCCTCCTCCCCACTCAGTTTACGAGCCTGATAAGGACGTAAATTATTATCATCCGGGTGAGTGCACTCCTGAGGAGGATGTTTTGAGGTGACATTGATTGACGTTTCGACAAGCTGGGCGGAAGTCATCTTCAGAGTCAAGTTAGCCTACGTGTAGCCGTACCCACCCCCTCCTCCCGTTTTTCTTCGGGGGGTGGGTACGGCTACACGTAGGCTAGAGTCAAGTGAATTGAATAACTGACATATTCAGGTAAAAGTTATTAAAAATCCAAAATGACAATGTGACAATATACTGGAGATAAATTAAATTCAGGTGTGGAAATAAATTATGTTCATTAATCTCAAGCCTTCGTGTCGGTTAGTCTTCCACAGGGACAGGGAAAAAAGCCGTTCCGCTCACGAGTTTCCCCCAACCCCTCCAAAAAAGTATTTCCACCATAAAACGCCCGGAGGAAACACGAAAGAAAGGACAGGAAAGTTCCCGTTTTCGCCTGATTTCAGTAAAATTCGGGCAATGTCACAAGTAGGCTGAATAAGTTCGGCCGCTCCCTCGGCTCCAGCATTTCCTTCGCGTGAGGAGCGCGGCTTAATTTTCTCCAGGCAGTTTCCTAGGAAATTTGTACTATCAAGAAAAAATCTCTTGTTCCGTGGTCGGTTCGTTTCATTCCAAGTACACGACTGCTATGCAGGCTACATGGTCAGCGGTCATACGACAAAATGCTCAAGGCCTGGGCACTAGCTCTGAATCCAAAATGGCGGATTACAAGAGAGTGTTTCTCGTGTTCAGTTTAGCCTTTACTTCTCGCTTATTCCTCGTCTACAGTCCAGTGAAGGATTGGCTTGTTAACCGAATAGAGCTTTCCACGCCATTAACCGCATGGAATAGAGGTATGCTCTTATTTAAACCAACATTCTGCGGAGGTCTGCAAATATTTTAGTTCTCGTTCGAATATTCGTCAAGATTACAAGACGATTTTTGGGATTATCTGCAAAGAAAGAAAATTAAAATAGATCATAATTAGGTAAATTGACTGTATAAACCATGTCAAGTATCTATAATGTGAGATGTGGATTTTGACTGGAAATGTTTGTTCAGTCAGAGAAAAATCGAGCTCGTTCTGGGGGAGAGAAAGAAAGGGAGGGAGCCTGTGTACATGGTATCCGGTCAACTCGCCTACGAACAAACTCGCCTACAACTAGTCAGCTCGCCTTCTCTTCCTGACATAGGCGAGTTCACTCAAGTAATGTATGCCTTTTAAATAACTTTATGTTCTATCTAACTCGTTCTTCAATCCATAAACCTAAACAAGCGTGCTATGTTCTAAATTCGCCTACGTAGGCGAGTTGGCAAAGGCAAGTTTGCACGTAGCCGAGTTGACTGGTATTCGTGTACATACGTTTGATGCTGCCGTTCTGCCCTCTTGTAATTAACCTGTGAGTAATGTGTCAACAACGTAATTATATGCCAATTACCATATTCCACTCAATAGGCCATTTTACAGTTGTGTGCTTAGTGATACGTACCTGGCCTTGGATTGGAAGTGAGGCTGGGGGTGACCTTGTTTTGACACAAACCTCACTGCGTTTCTTATGTAAATGCAAACTAGTTAGCATAAGAACAGAATGATCCACATATAAAAAACAGTGAGGTTTGTATCAAAACAAGGTCACCCCAACCTCGCTTTTAATCCAAGGCGAGGTCACTCAGAACACAACTGTAAAATGGGCTATTGAGTTGGATTCTAGAAACAATTTGTCAATTCTTTGTAAAAATTATTGAGCTTGCATGAACACAAAACAGTGCTGGAAGAGGGAACTCTAACTTCAATCAGAAATTATGCAAAGTTACAGCTGGTGGCATTCAAATGATTCAATGAGTCATTATTCTTTGCAAAACTGTCAACAATCATCTATCTAACCAATCAGATCATGATGCCAGAATCTGGTACCATGGAGTAGCAGCATCAAAAGAATGTCCATGGGCTCCCTCCTTTTCTTTTCTCGCCCCCAGACTGCACTCGGCTCCCTCTGCTCTCCTCTCCATTGTCTTCGCCCTATTCCCCATTTTGGAAGACTGTACACAGGCTAGTCCCTGGGTGGTTGGGCACCCCTCAAATATTTGAACATAATTTTAAATTTCTATCTCCACACCAAACAGCCTTCAAATAATTTATACCCCATTCCTGAACCAACTCTACTGAGAAATGTTCTTTAGAAATTTAGAACAAATATCTCTAAATCTGGGTTTGAGAGCTCACTGAAAGCATGAGAAACCTCCTACCCCAGATGATCTCTTTACGATTTCTGACACTATCTTGGTTGGGTGACAAACACGGCCAAAAATCATCATGGTGCACTGTAAATGCCCTGTTACTCTGCTCAAAATTGACAGACTTTCAAAATTTCAAAAACTCTCTTATATTACATACACACTACCTTACTGAGTTACACCATACATCTGTCCTGAAGACCATAGATTACTGGGCGGAGGCGGGGGGGGGGGGGTGGGATTGAAGGGGACTCCTTGGAGTTTTTGATGGGGCTTTGTGTCTTGGCCCTACAAACCCTGACCCTATTTCAGACCAAGAAATGTAACTTTCCGGTCCCCTCTTTTGGACCTGGCCTGTAAAATTCTCACCTATTTTTAGCCCTGGGCCAAGTTGCCCAAAACCTGATTAAGCTAATCCTAGGTTAATGTGAACTTTGATTCTAGTTTCTAAGATTCTAAGATTTGATTTGTTCATTAGTTTTGACTCAGACTTTTCATTACTACTAGCTTAAAATTTAAGCTTTTGAAAGTATTTTTAATTAATAAGCAAGATGAAAACTCTGGTTAATTTTTTATCGGGGATTAGTGTTAATCAGCTTTCAAACAGCCAGACCCTGGTCTCTAGAATCCATTCCTGTTCTCTCTATGTTATAACCTGGTGATAATTAAAGAGAAGAGTTACAGTCAGACTCAAAAGTTGGCTAAAATCCCATACATTCCCTATAATCCCCCCTTCCCACTCCCCAAAACAGGATGGCACCAGAAACCATGAAAAAGGCTTTTCCGAGACATGTGGCACTTGTGGCGTTAATTCTTTCTGGTTTCATGTGTAACCAAGCTGTTTTACTGAATTTTTGACCATTAGCAGATGAAGTGGTCCTTTTCAGATATATGTTTTCTCTCTGATTTTCAGTACAAGAAGGTCTCTCTCTTGTTAAAAATGGCATTTCACCTTACTCCGGTGATGTGGTACATGAAGTAAGTTTCCGCATGAGAATCCTTTTAAATCTCACCTTCCATCATAATACCTGTGACAAACTAATGAGACTACATGTAAGCAAATAATTTTGTATTTCTTTTAATTATTGAGAACCTTTTGTGGCTCAGTAATTTGTGTCAAACAGGATTGTAAATAATGTTTTGTTTTTTGCTCTAGTGGGTCCAAAACTAAAAGATCATTAACATGCACCAGTATATGGCTAAGCTAAAATATTTTGTTTGGATCTATTTTTGAATTACACTCTAACAATGCAAAGTACCTCTTTAGCAAAAGGATTTAGCTTCATTTCAAACTAAGATTTCCCATAATTGCATTAATTAAGTAACCAATGAAATAAAAGAAAGTTTTAATGAGTGTATTTATAGCATGTAAGGATTCTTCTTACTACTGAAACAATAATTAACATACACAATGTAATCAGACTAAATGTTCAAGCTAATGTTGTGACTCGGTGTAAATAAATATTGTATGATCATTTTTGTCCATGCTACTGATGAACTTGACAGGGACTCTCCTTGATAAGCCTTGTATAGCCTGCACTGCAGACGGAATCAACCCCAATGGCGTACCAGGATCTGAGTACACTCGGTGATTGGCCTCTGTTCATGGTCATCGTTTAATTGGTCTGGTTATGTTAACCAATTTGATTGAAAGGGTTCTGGTATTTTGTTTCCTTCATTTGGGGTCTAGAACAAGGGTTTGTGTACTAATTTGCAGAGGGTATTTACCGGCAGTTGATTCCATCTGTGGTGCAGGTTAGCTTTGCATGGCTTCTGAGAATTCCTGCCCAATACCTAGTTATTGACAGAATCCACTCTTGTACTCTGATTGAGTGGTATAATTTGTAAATACATAATACAAAATAGATATACAAGGTTGTTCTCTGTATCGAATCATATTAAAAAGGTGTTCATTAAAAAATCGACCGCAACAGCACAAAGTCAAATATTACATAAATGTAATTTCCCGTATTAAGGTAATCTGATCTCATTTGGTCACTTGGATTTGTGTGTTTTGTTTCATTGCAAAAGAGTTAACAATAATTATTTTATGTTATTATATATTGTCACTTAATTAATTACCATTGAAATTTTTTTTTCATTAAGACTCCCTTGGTTCTGGCAGTGTTCCTTGGATTACAGGAGATGTCTGAGCTTCTCTTTCCTCTTTTGTTTGTGGTATGTTAATAGTGTTAAATGTATTGAATTTTCCTTTGTTTGAGGTAGCCTGTAACTTTCCTTTAGTTATAACCTTTTTGCTCTTTATTTCTTTGTCTGCCTTTTACAGCTTCCAAACTTGTTTTCTAGAGGTACATACCTGTATCTTCATGTTTGATTTCTGCTTATATATAAGGGTCACGCATTTTGCTTCAAGTTGTTGCTTCCATACTGTCATTTCCAAGTTGTTGCTTGAAAATGGAAATGTGTAACCCTTATCACCTTCCATACATATTTCTTAAGCCAGTTACATTTGGCATCCATTGGCAGTGAACCTGCGGCAAACCAATGGACCATTGTTGTAACAATTACTCCTCCCTAAATGATTATATTTCCATGAAAGAATGTGATTTGAGACGAATTAATTAATTTTATTTTTTCCAGATTGGTGACCTGTTGGTTGGATGGCTTCTGTACAAACTTGCTACTCTTCATTCTCAGATGCTGGTAATTTCCCTGAAATGAATTACAGTGCATACTTATATTGAAGAGCGTGAGGATTTGTTAAATGCCATAATTTCAAAGAATATAGCTAGTCAGTTGGCTAGGAAGGGTGGACGCTACGTGTGCCTTGTACATAAGTTTTCAAAAGGGGCATGTTGTTGTTTTTGTTAAGCTGACATTGTTATTTTCTGTGGTATCCCATTAAGTACGTTATTCCACAGTAATTAATTTCCAGCATTGCATACATGTTCATAGTAAAGCACACGACTTTGTATGTCAAATTGGTGGACTGAGCTTGAATTGTATCATTTTGGAAAAATTATGGTGAAAACATTTTTGATCAATCTTCATTGGGAATCTTTGGAAGGGGTCTACAATGATCTCAATATCCTTCAGACCATCTTCCAAACGTTTTGGAAAATCTTCTGAAAATGATCTGGAATCTTAAGAAATTTAGGCAAAATATTGTGGAAAATGGTGTGAAATGCTCTTAGCAACTTGAAGACAATCACTGTTTCTTACCAAAGGTGAACATTAACTAATTAAAGGAAAATGGCATGTGACATGACAGTATTTAAGAGGCATACTAAGGCTAGCTACATAGTACATGTATGTAGTTTTGCTGTTACTTTCTTGCAGTATACCATAAATAAAAAAATTCCCATTTGATTTTTCTTGTATATGTTATGGTTTAAATTTGATTTAAAACCATGAGGCACAGCCGAGTGGTTTTAGACCCAATAAAACACATGCTGCAAGTTTTTTGAACGGCTCCTAAAACATTCCTGGAAGGTGTGTGTCAAAAGAGTTCATAACAATGATGCTTTTGTGAACGTTGGAAATTAGCATACGAGAAGAACATTAGAAACCGCATTCTAATAAGGAGGAGGTTTTATCGGGTTTTAAAACCACTGCACGTTATGTTTTATCAACCATTTGATAGGTCAATGGGCTTATGAATTATTAATTCAAGAGCTCTACGATAGTGATTAAATGCATCAACTGATTTTGGAGACTTTGAGAAATTTTCCTCTTGTCTGCCGTGTATTAAGTTTTTGTTGTAATTTTGTTTTTAGCAAAAAGAGCAGATGCGGAATTTAAAATCCTATGCCAAATCTGTGGAACCAATCCTGATAAGACCAGAGAGTTTGAATGATATTCCCCTGCTAGTTTCATCTGTGTAAGTTGCATGTTACTTTGCAGACTTTCTTGACTTAATTCCACATGTACTTCCATACAGAAATAGGAGGAGGTAATAAGTATAGCAAAATAATTTAATTTTTATCCTAAAGAACTAGCCAGAGTACTCAGTGGAAAAAGGCAGGCTTGTTTTGACCTGTTATAGTATGTACATTGTACAATGTAAATGCTGAAGTCTGGAAATTTTAATATTTCATAAAATGTTGGGTACAAATAATATTATTGAAGGTCTCAATGCATAACTGACCTGTATAGTTCCCAAGTGCAGAACTAACATAAGTTGTTTCTCATTTCAATACCAAGGTCCCTTGTTTTTTAATTCACTTAGTCCGGACGTTGTAAGTTCATTTAGTGTATCTACTTTTAAAAAAATCTGAAGAAACTCCTTCTTACTTATTGTTCCTTTCCCTCCACTCCCTTCCTCTTCTTCCTTTTCTTTGTCAGCTTTTTTGTACCTTTTTCTTTCGTATTATTGTTACTCTGCCTTTGCCGTTCAGTTAAATTAATATTAAGTTTATTCTTAGTAATTTAGCATGGAAAGCCCACGTTGTATAAGCCTCATGGTTTCTTTGGGCTTTCCTGCCCTACTTTAACAAATTTCTGTAAATTAATATTGTATCATAATAAGGTGGCGAATAAAAAAATAGTGCATTTCAGAAAGTGTTTGTTTTAGCACAACTTCACTGGTGTTTTGTCATGTTGCAATTATTGCTTCAGGAAATGTTGCTTGTGTATGATTGATATCTATGATTTTGGGCAAGATTTCTGTTTTTATCACAGAACAAAGTGCAAAGCAGCAGATAAAACATTGAAGCAATGTTTCTTGAAAGAATTCAAGGCCGCATACAAAAAGTTTGGTGAATCTGAGCTAACACAACAAAAAGCAATCTGAAATGCACTATACATGTAGGTCGGTTATGCACTTCAGTACCCCTTCACTTACCTCCTTGATATTGTTTTCAATCATAAGGAAAAAGTTGTCCAATTAAGTCTACTTACTAGCCAAGGGAGATTACGTTATCAGGCCCGTAGCAAGGCTAAAAGAACTGAGGGGGCTTAGCAAAATGGTTAAACAAAACTACACCCCCCCCCCCCCCCCCCCGCGTCACCCCAAAAAAAAAAGACTGATTAGGGAGTTTAAGATGCAACGAGAACATCAAAAAAAAGAAAAAAACAACCAGTAGATTTAGTAAGTAAAACAATAACTTTGCACCTGCATCACACTTTTTGGTACATTATTTTGCCGTTTCTTTTACGTGCACTACCATGTGAAGTTTCCTAATTTCACGATTGAAGGAGGACGTAAACAAAGGACGACAAATTTTTCTTTCTCTTTTAAAATTTGGCTTGAGCTGGACAGTAAGAATCCGACTGTGGGAGAATTTTTTCTCTGGCTCTTGAGAGGACATATTTGTGTGTCTTTCGACAACGCGCGAACACTAAATTGTTATACACTAAGGAGGTCTAAGGACGTTTGTATGCTATAAATGAGCGGATGTCTTAGAAAACAAGTAGTTTATTTCAACAGCTTTTAGGGCTTAAGATTTGTTGATTTCGATCCATTTTTGTTCTTATTTCCGATTCACAAGGTAGGAGTACCTGTGTTGTTGTTGTATATAAAAACAAACTGTTAGTGAAGGAAACTGACAGGTAGTAAACACATTTTTGAAGGGTTGTGAAAAGGTATTTGCAGTGTCAGAGTTCAAGACTGATTGCTGCACATTGATTTGGTTTAATTATTTACTTTTTGGCAACTTGTTTTGTAACTTCCAAAAATTCTGGGGGGGCTCAAGCCCCCTCTGCCCCTCCCCCTGCTACGGGCCTGGTTATGTGTCTTGCTAAATTTACCTTTTTGACTATTGACCTGCATACAGTGAATAATATGGTATTTTTAATTCAGTGATCGAAAATCATGAAATTTTCTGATCAAAACTAGTATGTAAAAGGATTGCCTTTTAAAACAGTTTTCAATTGATTCAATTTTTCCAACTAATTTTAAATTCTAAATTTCAATTTCTATTTTAAGTTAGATGTAAATAACTTTTTTTATAGTTACTGCACATTACTTAATTTTAAATGGTGGAGCACCTGGAAACTGGTGAATAGCTAAGTGTGTTTTTCCACATTAAATAAAGTATGTATGCTATGCATGTATGTATGTATGTATGCTCTGTATGTATGTATGTATGTATGTATGTATGTATGTATGTATGTATGCTATGCTATGCTATGCTATGTATGTATGTATGCTATGTATGTATGTATGTATGTATGCTATGTATGTATGTATGTATGCTATGCTATGCTATGCTATGCTATGCTATGCTATGTATGTATGTATGTATGTATGTATGTATGTATGTATGTATGTATGTATGTATGTATGTAATTGATGTACTAAAGGCCTTTTCATAACTGTCTTTGTTTCTAGTTATTTGCTGAATCCTTGTACTATTGGTTCATGTGTGGCTCATTCCACTGTGCTGTTCACTAACCTGTCAGTAACAATCGCACTGTACTATACTCTTCAAGGTAAGTTAATTTTTCTAATTGGCGATTGCAAATCAGCAATGAATTTCTGCTAAAATCTAAAACACACCATTTGTTCCATCATTAAAATGGAGGAGGTGGGGGGGGGAATTTGGTGATTCCTCGCGAAGCGAGGTTAATAAATTTGTCGGGCCGAGCCGGCCCGAGTGGAGCTAAGCCGCGCGAATTCGAGCGAAAAATATGTTTATATATATGTATGTTTGTATATTTAGTTGAAGGTGTCCGCAATGACGTCAGACTGTCTGGCGTCGTCTGAAAAAAATTTGCATACATCGGAAAAAATATGCGTGCATGATCAAATTTCAACTGCAATGTTAATCAATATTCACTGATGGAGAACTATCTCTCCAGAATCTTTTCCCTTTCTTCCAGAAATCTTTTTTTGTGAAAGATTTCATTGAAGAAATTACACGTTTTGTGGCCGCGGTTAAAATAATTTTCCGTGGGAATTAAATTCATCGAACACGACAGCGCTTCACGCCCGTTGTGCATTTCATCGCGTCAGAAATAGATTTTTAACCGCAAACTAGCCCGTGGAACTACGAAAAGACCATGCTCATCAAAATAGTTGCTATTTTAATCTCCTCATTTGATGCTACAACACGAAAGAGGGCTTTCCACCCAGCCCCAGCTTCGCGAGGTTTTGCGAGTCACGTATTTCTAGTTTTAATTTAATTTTAAGTGTCAAAGATTCTTTACTTATCATTACTTTTTATTTATTTATTTATTTATTTATTTATCTATTATTTATTGCAGCCCTGGCCCCTCTGAAATCCTCCCTTTGTTATGTGGGCTGCTTTCTGAAATATTAGAGAGATTAAAAATTACTTTTACAGCAAATGCCAAATGACAGAAATGATCACATGACCTTGTTTATCCTTCATTTGCCACTTGCTGTTTTCATTTTCTCAGTAAAATTAAGTCTGCAACTGTAAATCTCTCTATTGTTATGATTATAATAATTATAATTATTATAATGATTTATAATAATAATAATAATAATAATAATAATAATAATAATTATTATTATTATTTTTACAATCTTGGATGAAACAATAAGAGAAATAAACTGCCCTCTCCTTGTAACATTCACTGTAACTTTCTATAAATGTATGTTGTGGTGAATAAAAAGAAAAATGATAAATTCATGCTAAAACTAAAATGCACTGTCAATTTTTCCTTCATTGAAATGGGTGAAGAGTGGTCACAGGTGTTTTTGGAATGTGTCCAAGATCATAGGTAAAGTGTGACAAATTGCTTCTCCTTGCATATTTTACTTGTAAAAGAGTTAATTCACATTGTTCGCTTACTTTATAGGGAGTGTTCTTCTTGGTACCCTTGGAGTAGCTCTTGGTGCTTACCATTCTTTGTATCCTATCACTTTGCTAGCTCCTGTAGTTTTTATACTTGTGAAGGTGAGTTTAGCTTAGTTTTCTGTTAAATTTCCGACTAAATTAGTGCTTGTGCAGCAAAATTATTAGTAACAATAAGAAAAAGAATTTACATTTGTCATACTGTAGCAGACAGCTTAATTTTCAACTTTTCCCACCAACTGATTTATGATATTTAATTTCAAGCCTCAAGGGGAAATGGAAGGGCACCTTTTTGGAGGGGAGGGATTAATACAGGGGTCGGTGGGGACCTTAAAATCATCAATTTCGATTAAAACTGAAAAAAAAATCGCCAAAAATTTATGTCACCACTCACTTGTGGTTGTATTTTAGAAAACACGATGTCATTTATACCTGACTTACTATCCATTCATGGTATTAAATAATTTTTTTTTAATCCTTACCACTTCATCTGGGTAAGTACAGGGGCATAATTTAAGAGCTTATTTTAAACATTTACAGTAAATAATTAGTTTAAGTCAGCAACTGCTGGCCTTTTTGCTGCAAAAATTATTATCAATGGGAGATGTAAGTATCCCTATGCTTTGTACTGGTTGTCTCATAACATCTACAGAACATTTCAGTCTTAGTAGATGGAAATAGTCTTTTGGTATTTTTTTGAAATGTTAACATGCCCTTTATTTATTTCTTTTGTATAACAGGTGAGATCTTTTGAAGCTGAACTTAACAAGAAGGTTGCTGTGTTTGTTAGTAAAGTTGTTGCTTCTTTCATCATGTGGATAGTTCTTTTGCTTGGCTTGTCTTATCAAGTGTTTAATTCTTGGGACTTCCTCACAGCTACATATGGATTTATGTAAGTGAATATCTAACATGTACATGTGTTCACATGTCCGTTTACAACACTAGGATTATAAACAGCAAGAACATGGAATATTAATTTTTATAGTAACTCAGTTTGCAGACGGACGATAATAGGGGGCGAAGATGGTGACAGTATTGTCAATAAAGATTGTCATTATTGTTGTTGTTGTTATTATTATTATTATTATTATTATTATTATTATTATTATTATTATTATTATTAGTAGTAGTAGTAGTAGTAGTAGTAGTAGTGAATTTAAGCGAAAAATTAATATGTAATATTTATTTGTTAAAGTAAATGTACTGTTGGAGATATCAAGAAATCCAAGATGAGAGCTTAAAGAACAAGTGACATGATTCTCACATGACAAGACATCATTTTGCAGACCTCAAAGGAAACAGTTTGGGTGATAGTATTCACTCTCAAAGTCTCATTGTTGTAGCCTCAATGGCCTTGAGGTTACAAGGCGGGGTGGGGGGTGGGGGGATGGATGGATCATTTTGTGGCAACTGTATCGCTGTGTGGTTACAGTACACACCGTGATTAGCCTTTTGCTTTATGGGTGCTTGTGTAATA
The DNA here is from genome assembly GCF_977016875.1 of Pavona decussata. Lineage (NCBI taxonomy): Eukaryota > Metazoa > Cnidaria > Anthozoa > Scleractinia > Agariciidae > Pavona > Pavona decussata. The sequence continues at coordinate 2,102,740 of NW_028145486.1, read as the reverse complement.
GTATTATCAAAACAAGGTTTTCTTCAGTCTACAGGTGTCTGATGTGAATACAGTAGCCATAAGGGTTAATATTGATAGCAACTGTAATACTGTGTGGTTACAGTACACACCTCGATTAGCCTTTTGCTATATGATGGAAGTGTGTGCTTGTGTAATAGTATTATCAAAGCAAGTTTCTCTTCAGTCTACAGGTGTCTGATGTGAATACAGTAGCCATAAGGGTTAATATTGATAGCAACTGTAATACTGTGTGGTTACAGTACACACCTCGATTAGCCTTTTGCTATATGATGGAAGTGTGTGCTTGTGTAATAGTATTATCAAAACAAGATTTTCTTCAGTCTACAGGTGTCTGATGTGAATACAGTAGCCATAAGGGTTAATATTGATAGCAACTGTAATACTGTGTGGTTACAGTACACACCTCGATTAGCCTTTTGCTATATGATGGAAGTGTGTGCTTGTGTAATAGTATTATCAAAGCAAGTTTCTCTTCAGTCTACAGGTGTCTGATCTCACACCCAACATGGGCCTGTTCTGGTATTTCTTCACGGAGATGTTCGAGCATTTTAGGAATTTCTTTCTCTGGGTATTTCAACTCAATGCGTTTTTCTACTGCATCCCCTTGACCATCAAATTAAGGTATGGTTACACATATAAATTATATTGTAATGGTGAAAGTCTTTTGTTTTTCTTCAGCGCATGCGCATTTTATCGCAACATGATTTGACCTCGATATGGAGATGCAAGTGACGACGTTTCTTTGTCGTTTCTTGAAATTTACACGAACCAGTAGCAACTTTTGTTAATTGTGTCTTAATTGTTATATACTGTGTCTAAAAAAATCGCACTTGGCAAAATGACGAGCTTTGTTCAGCGAATCTCCAGAATTAAAAAACGAAGTTTTTTTCGATCTCTTTTTGTTTTAAATATAGGAAATAAGCTGTGCACGGTAGCTGTTGACTGTCTAATTGTGTTGCGGGACTAGTGGCCTGTCCTATTGACCACGAGTAGTTTCCTTATTTTTGTTGGAGATAGTAAAGCGAGCCAAACACGCGCGTACGCGCGCAAAAATGACCTGTCGCGACTCATATGTCTACCAGACCTATGTCGCTTGTATTTTTATGTAAAACATGCAGGAATTTGTTTTAAACAGTAGAAATCAATTCAGCTTTTCCTGCATCCATAAAATTAAAATGTGCATCTTTTCATTTTCATGAGGGCTTTTTGTTGCTGTTTGTAACAAAAAATACTGCCATTTCGCTTGAACTGAATCTCACTGAATATTCTTCGGTACTCGGCTAGCAGAGGTTTCTCTTTGTTGTGTCTGCTTATCTTGTGAAAGAGAACAGAAACGACGAAATGCGAAAAAACAAAAAAGGTAGAGAGAAACCTCTTGTAAATCTTGGCTAGCGTTTATAACTCCCTTCACATCACTCTATAGGCCATTTCCAAGTTACTGTGAACCTCATTATGAAAGCTAGGTTAAGTGCAAAGTTTTTCATATGAAAATTAGTTTTATTTGCAAATGAATAAAAACGAATCCTCATAATAAAAGCTTTGTACTTAGCCTCGTTTTCGTAATGAGGTTCAAAGAAACTCGGATCTCATAATTTGATAACACAGTTTCTGTGCGTTAAAAATCACTAAATACTGCTTATCGCTTCTACTTAAAAACTCGCTTGGACAGATGTCTGATTTTTTAAAATGATCATTTCTCTTTTTCTCTCATTCAGGGATAACCCGACTTTTCTTGCTTGTATGCTTTGTTCTGTGATGGCAATTATGAAGTCGTATCCTGCCCTGGGTGATTCCGCTGTGCCATTTGCCCTTCTAGCACTGTGGATGCACATCTTTCCTTGTAAGAAAAAAGTTTTAATGATTTTGATTTGCTGTGTTTTCAGAGCTTGTAATACTTTACACAACTATCAGTGATCTTTTACATTTAACAATTATTCTACGAGCGCGTGTTGGATATGAGATGATAGATTGGCTATAATCATCTCATATCCAACAAACGCGAGTGGAATACGGTATAGTTGTTTTATGTGTTATTGCTAGATTTTTTGCTGATTTCGCTTTGCAAGAACAACCACAAGACAATATAATGGTCGCTATTTCTCGGGCATGGTATAGTGGCTCATATATCATGGCCGCTAAGCCAATCAATCCCTGGGATTGCATTATACAATGTCTAGTTTTTAACAAAACCAGTTCTAATGACAAGCAAGCACAATACCAAAGCTTGCTCAAAATGACGTTCGAAAATCAATCGGAAACCGCCTTGGAGAGAAGTCATTTAACGGAAACTTTTCTTTTCCTTAGATCTCAGGAACACACTCCTGGTCACGTGTATGCTGCTCTGTAGCACGTTCTTGGCCCCAGTCTTCTGGCAGCTGTGGATTTACGCGGGCAGTGCAAATGCTAACTTCTTCTTTGCAATAACACTGGCATACTCCACAGCTCAGGTAACATAAATTAAATTACAGTCTATAAATAACTACTGAAAATCCTCAGTCTAGTTCCCAGCTCGTCCCTATCCGCTCACTCCTTATTTGGCGCGAATTTATGACGTCACGGGATCACTTTTGTTTTCAAGGTGCTTACACTCACGGAGCAACTAGTTTTTTGTTACAAATGATAAGCGACTAAAATTCGACCATAAAAGTTTAATATCGGTTTATTTTCTTTCCAGGTGAATAAATACGGCATTGTAAAGTTCGTTACATTATGCTCCTTAATAAACCAAACCGGCTGTTTGCAGGGCTGACACTACGGCAATGGGGCTTGTCTATTTGGGTCAATATTTCAACTAGTACAACTAGTCTTCTTCACGGCCGGAGTTACAATGAGAAAAACTAACGGCTCTATCTATTTGGCCCAAATAAATAAGCCTTTTGCCGTAATATATAGTGTCAGCCCTGCAATCAGTTTGGTTTATTTACACGTAAAGTGACTCTGGCGCGTGCATTTCTGCTACAAGAGATCAGACGAAGAAAAGTATCCAGAACAGTTTATTTCTGCGTCGTGTGGCCCCTGCATTCAACAGTTTCATTATACTCCTGTTGGCAGTTGTTTTCTCTTTTTTAGGCTTTTTCTCGTGTAACCTTAAATAAGTTCCCCTTTTCTGTTGATTTCCAGATCCTGCTTACGTCTGATGTGTTATTCGCGTTTCTCCGCCGTGAGTATGATCTGTATCACGGAATATACCCTCCCATCATGCAAGGCGAGCCCGCTTTTGTCGTCTTACGGTAACCTAAATACAGACTCGTACATTTGCATGATTTGTCGGAGAGAAGGAGAAAAAAAAAACTTGTGCGATTGACATCCATTTAAGTTTATTATATGTTGGATATTTAAAAAAAAATTGAATAACTGACAGATGGATGCTCTCCGTCAGAAAACAGCCGTCTGGGGAATTTCCCGAATCTTAAAGACAAACGTCTATAAATTGTGGCACTAATACAACGGGAGTCTTACCTCGGATAAATTGCTGGACATGCTTGCGTAAGTACGTTATACGAACATCTTTTACTGAGAGACGAACAGTTCTCAGATACATTAATTACTCAACATCAGTAGAGTCTGTAGACAAACTGGCATGAACTTAGGAAGTACAGGATTGTTACGGCTATATAATATTCTGGGCCTGGTCGTTCGAAAGCCGATTAATACTGAACCCCGATTACAAGTTTACCGGGGTTTTTATGTCGCTTATTAAAAATGTTTTATAAGCTAATGCTAAAGAAAAGTCTAAGTCGAAATTGAGGAACAAAAATGTTTGAACAATCTTCATTGATGAGTAGTTACACTCGAATCAAAATTTTGCGTTAACCCAGCCGGGATTAGCTTAATCGGGCTTTGAACAACTGGCCCCTGTTTCGCCGAGCTTGTTTAGCATAACATCATTTTGTTTTCTTATTTTTTATACTTTGTCAAGTTTAAAAAGTATACTGAAATAAAGATATTGTACTACAGAGGAGCTCAGGTACAATGTTCATTGTTTTAACATCTTTTCCCTTGCAGCCAAATTTAACAGCACTTATATCAAGATTCCTTTCTCACTCTTCGGCCTGCGCACGTTCTAAACCGTTTCGTCGAACAACGTCCAACCTTGCAATTCTTTATACAGTTAAGTTTCTAAACACAATGCTCTCGGCTCTCAAGGCCGCCTCGTTTGAACGAATAAAGCATTCCTTGAATGTACCCGCTCACAAATCCTTTCATGTAGTCCTCCTTGTTCTGTGACTCTGGTATCACCTTAAGCACGTACTCCAATACTCCCTTGATGTAACCCAATTCATAACCAAGCGCGTAACCTTGTGATGATCTTACACCAAGATCCTTCAGAGTTGTTTCCACTTGTTTCAAAGCCAGTTGTACAATCTCGTTGTCCTTGTCGTCTAAACTATTTGTTGTTCCATCAAAACTAAAAATCGAGGTTTCTGGATCCATTAATAGCCCTCTTTTGGTATCTCTGTGATGCAATTGCAATTTAGCGGGAAGAAACTTCGAGAAATTTGTTCAACTTTCTTTATATCATCAAAGGAAGGTAGAATGTTGTGCTTAATGTTGTTAGCGACAGCGAAAACCTACAGCTTACCCGCATTGTTGTTTTGTACTTTGATAGTGAATGGTAGGTTATTCTATTCTTTTTTTGTAGATAAAAGGACATAAATTATGTACAGCCTGTTCAAAATGATTTTGTCATTTGCTGTTCTTACCTATTGTCGCGAGGTGTATTTTCGTTCTAATGCGGTTTCAACCATGAATGAATAATGGTTATTAAGGACAAATCTTATGCAGACTACAATGTGTTTGTTCTTTAGATCAAAGTATTTTATCATCAAGGAAATTGACATTATAGGCTGAGGTCGAAATAGAAGGAGATTTCAGCCCTATTTTTTTTGTTGTTGGGCGCAACTGTTTTTTCACATGTTTTCTATGACATTAATCTTTGGATAACGTGATTTTAAATCAAGGTGTTTTCTGCGAATAACCTAGCTGTGGTCGCGTTTAATTAACTCGCATGCTGTGGTATAGATCTCCTATTTGACCAGAATTTGTATAGATTACAGAAAACACGAGAAAACCAACTTAGGTAGTACTTTATTGACGTCAACCGTTTTAACCAGTTTTGTTTGATTTAGTTTTTCAAGTTCTCACATTTTTGTTTCCAAAATGTGCTAGAACTGATCACGAGTTTTTCCTTTCAAGAACTTGGTTTATTTTGTTTCCTCAAGTAAAATAATAAGCTATTGGAAATAATCGAAGTAATAAATTCTAAGACCTCGACAAATGTTTGTAAATCACGAGTATTCATGTGCACAAACAAACAAAACAAAACAAACTCTATAGTGCATTCAGAAAAGAAGGTCACACCTCGAAAAGGTCGTCGAGGAGGGTAACTAATTTCTAAAACAATTCACAGAGCTCAAAAACGAAGATGAAAAATAGACGAAGAGGAAAAATAGTACACCAATTAGCGGTAATTTAAAAAATAGTAAAATTATCTATAAATGAAATAATAATACTAAGATTACAAAGACCAGTTATGACAAAAAGAATCGAAAATGGAAGAGAAAAACGAACTGCGGGTGAAAGATTAAATAGAATTCCTATTCATTTATTCATTCTTCACGGGTATGAACTTACAATATGACCTGCTCCAAATTGGCTTGATAGCTCAGTTCGTAAAGCACTGCACCGGCATCGCAGAGATCATGGGTTCGAATCCCGTTCAAGCCTGAATATTTTTTTTGCAGGCTTTCTTTTCGCAATTGCTTAAAGGGGAAGTATCATGGGGTTTTGATATCTTTTGTTAACAATGATGAAATAAGACCTTCAATCAGCTGCCAAATAATTCTAAAATGACAAGAGGAAAGAAATCCGGCAATTCAATTCTTGAAAGGAAAAACTCGTCATCTGTTCTAGCGCATTTTGGAAACAAAAATGCGAGAACTTGAAAAACATTAGCCTAATATTTTCAAGTTTCAATCCACACCGGCCTACTCTGTGTCTGGCTGGCCAGAGGCACTAATCGACAGTTTTATTGCACTGGGGTGATAATTTATAACAAACTTGACAATTATTTCGTTGTTTCTGCTAGCTGGCAAACAAACATTTTTGGGTGTTGAAATGACAGCAAATTTGCGTGAGACTTCCCCTTTAAGTTGCGTAAATAACTGCGAGGGTCTTTCTTCTATTTAATGAAAGAAAAACGTTCGTCAAATGTGTAGGTCAGCGTAATTGGGTATAAACGAGTGGAGGCTGAATAGGTTAATAGTGCTCATATTAAAATAGATCGCCTCAGTCTCCAAAAACTGTAGAAGTAATCTACGACGCTTGAAAGCGTTTTACTTTGCTCACGTGGATTAGGGCGAATGCTATTCCGGCCTTACTCTCGTTACAGATCTAAAACTGAAATAAAAATTATAGCAACTGCTGATCGATTCTCGAACTTTTTACGTGAAAGAAAAAATTACCTGTAACTGAAAATCTGGTGTAGTGAGAGTATATCTGATCAGAACAGCCATTGCTGAGACTCGTTTAGGTCACAAAGAGCCATTATAGTACAGTAAACCAACTCGAAGCGAAGACACAGAATCCGTGAAAAGTCAGGGCCGTAGCTACCATGAGGCAAGACGAGGCAGTTGCCTCGTCTTGATTTTGGCCTTTTTTTGGAAGAAATGTTTAATTGAGAAAATAATCCCTAGAAAAAATTGGATTGGTTAAGATAAAACCAGCTAATATAAGGTGAATGAATTGAGGGGAAAAGCATTTTAATGAGGTTAATTCGTTTCATGTGAACTGTGAGTAGCGGTTTTTCAAATGATTTAAGGTTACAGAGGGGCCATTAAGGAGACGCATCGTGACATCAAAAAAGGACACCATTATTCCCGTGTCTTATCCGCTATGGCTGAGAGCCGGTGTGGGAGCTTTCTTTACTTATATAACTGCCGTAAAAGAACAAAAGGTTGTTTGCAGCGCTGGCAATCGATTTATTGTAAACACTATAATATTGAGCGGTTCAGCGAAAAGAAAATGTAAAAGAATAGATTTTAAAAGATTTTTGGACCAAGCCTTTCTCGTTTGTAATGGCTCTTAAAAGAGCCGTTTGCATTTGGTTGGCGTAAGAGAGACATTTCAAACCTTTTGACGGAGCTAGCACAGTTTTGCCTCTAGAACATCCATACTGTCTACCATTGAGGTGATGTTGTCTCTCAGACCAAAATAGGTTTCTACTATCCGTCGTAAATAATCCTCTCCCGGTACAGCCGAGGTTATCGCAGAGGTGTTTTTCAAGACATGCAGCATGCTTTTGATGTTCTTCAAAGGTTTCCAGGATATTGAGGCGATCGTCACGCCGGATACAGTTTATCTCTTCCACGACTTCCATCTTGGTGGTACAGTGAAATTTCAAAGCGGGAAGCAAGTCAAGATTTCGCATACGGGTATTAAAAATCCAGATTAAAATGAAGATTGCCATTAACTTGGCACCAGTGTCGCTAAGCAATAAAAACGTGAACTTCTACACTTGCCGAGGATTGACTTTTCTGAAGAAAAATGCCACGGGAAATGCTTACAAGAGCATTTCTGAGCCTCTAGATTTCAAAATTTTCTGGGGGGGGGGCATCCCCCCACAACCCCCTAGCGGCTCGCGCCTTCGGCGCTCGAAACTTGCCTCGTCTTGTTCTGAAATCTGGCTGCGGCCCTGAAAGTGCGCGAAATTTATAAGCACGTTATCAAAAGAAACAAACTGAGAGAAAACAAAGTGTCATGTGCTCGAATGAATACATTAGCACGTAAAGTACATACTTCACCTAAATGTGCACTTGTAACTCAAAACATTTTTAACTTAACATTTTTGTATCCCATCCAAACAGGTTTGTCTGTATTTGTAGGCACAGTCGAGTGTGACGTGATATTGTACAAATACACCTTAATATCAAACGCATGAAATAGGTGTATGTTTGGATATATTTTTTTGAAATATAAAATACATTTCTTATTACAATTCAGTTTATAGATATATGTCATAATTTAACAGCAAATATACTTTAACTTTTCATATACTTCTTGAATCACTATGTTATCGTTATATCAGCTTACGATATCGTTGTATTTAAATTTACCTTGCATAAATAGGGCGATCGAAGATAAATCCCATACCGATATATCACTAATAGAAATATAAATTTTACATTACATTACATATTCTCAGTTTGTAGGAGCATCTTTACTGTTAACGGCTGCATATTTTGAACCTTAATTTATGCGCATTTACTTCCCCTTATAGTTATGTGGAATCGAATACGATTAATTCAGGAACAGAAATCGAATATGCATTTGCTTCGTGTCTTCGGGCATTTGCTTCTCAAATTTATGTGTTTGCCTTGTTATTACTGTGATTACTGGATGAAGTTACGACTATTGTTTCCATTTTCTTGGCTTTGACAATACGTTGGACACGACTGAATTCAAGCGACAATATTTTTTGTTTGGAAATGATTTTTTTACATGATACTATCAGATAATCGCTGTCGCCTTCAACCTCTTCCAATTCGAAACGATTTTTACATTGTACGGTTAAGATCATCACTTTCGTCTTCAACCTCTTCCAAAACGTTTTCCATCGACGTTCCTTTTCCATACCGCCCAGAAAGAACAGGTAACGAACCCCATTGTTGTGCCGGTTTAAAAGTCATGGATTTATTAAATTCACCCAAATCATCTTCTTCGTTTATGTTCATTAAGCCTTGGTAAGCCCGGGTATAAAGTTCCATGGAGCGGGCTAATAGCTCCATTTCGCCAACAACAAAGTCCGATAAAATTTGCTTGACGTCTCGCATTTTTTGACTTTCAAATTCGTTCATTTGCTCTCGTAGAACGCGCAACGAGCGATTCGCTTCGCCGGAAGCCTTCTGAAACTCTGCCTGCGCCCTGGCGATCCGTGTTCGGTCAGTAGATTTCATTTGCACTTTTTCAAGGCTTTCAAACGACTTGACCTCTCTTGTGCAGAGCGAAGAACTCACCCTAACGTCGTTTCTCGCTTGTTTGCATTTTGTATCGTACACGGTGAATCCTTGAACAAGTTTCTGCTCCATTCGGTTTACGTGAGAATCTCGCTGATCCTGAATGGCCGACAGACACTCAGATAAGGTCACAAGACCTTGTTTCATTGATGGCGATTCTTCCTCGGCGTATGCAGTTATTGTTTTCGCAAGCTCATCGCCTTTGTTTCGTAGCTTTGCTGTTCCAACGGCGTAGCGTTGAAGCATGGCCGCGATTTTTGGGAAATGAGTTTCGACAACGACTATCTTTCTGTCTACCACTCTCGTTTGGTGTTCCGTAGCTTTAACTGAAGCTTTCAAATCGGGCAAAGAACCCGTGCTAAAATTTCTGTCTTCTCTGTTTAGGCGAGCCATTGACTTGGAAAAGTTATAAAGCCAACGTAGACGTGTTGCTGATGTAAAAGTTTCTTTTCAATGTCGCGTGCGTCCTCTTGTTTTATTCAAATTAGGACAATACACGGATACAAACAGGCCAAAACGTGCTCAAAATTTGCATTTCAATATAACGCCTGTTGCGTTACATGTAAGAAACTGTGACATGTGTTATTCTTGTTTTTAAATCAACTTCGAAGGCTATTTTATTTTGGACAAGGAGGGAAGGAAGGCTGAACACCGGGCTGTTCCCTTGTAGCAAAGATTTTCAGAGCTTTCTGTAAAATTGGTTAAGAGGTAAAAATGTGACGCCTTTTTTAGCGCGAATAATTACCATTCAATTAAAACAGAAAAAGAGGAAACGAAGCATTTCAAAGTTCGAATGTTCGGTTCAAGAACGCTCGTTTATCTGACGAACCCGCCCCGACGGATTTTCTGCTCCAGTCTGATTGGGCGACCAATATTCCGATGCCTTCGGATCAGTGCACTTTTTGTGTACAGTCTGGCTTGCCGCGATTAGCTCTTCGTTATTTGCAAGCCAGCCTAGTTATAGCTTAAGGTTCTGTTGTGAATAAATAAAACTTGTGAAGACAGTGCAAGTTGGATCTTCTCAAAGTAGGTCTGCGATCATGAGTATTTCAAAAAGGCCCTTTCAAACGGTTTCATAATTTGTTTGTGGAACAGAATGTTGGGAACGTTTTAATAGGTCGTTCAACGATGTTGGAAAGTGTTAAAATATGTCGAAAGTTTGTTGAGCCAAATTTAAATTTCTTGATAAATTGGTTTCAACTTTGATTCAGCGTCGTTTCAACATTTCTTCTGTACTTGAAAAAGGTTGGATGGAGTTGAAACCGTTGGAACACTTCGTTTAACATTTTCTGTCTAAACGCTGGCGCACTCTGTCAGGCTCTAAAGGCCTGCCTTCCCGGCACACAATATTGTTTTTACTTTCAGCATTTGCCCAACATTCGCTCAACTTTTGTGGAACGAATGTTGGGCAAATGTTGGACTGAACGAGCCTCAACCCTAAAAACATTTCGGACCCGAAAAACTATTTGAAGTGCACGATGTTCTGCATTACCAGAATTTTTTTTTCCTTTATGATACTCCAACTTGAAGAACTTTTAAAGATTAAGAAAGACATCGGGCTACTTTGTACTAGCTATCAAAAATCGATAGAAAGCGGGTTTGAAAAATAGTGCTTGGGCCGGAAAACCCTTCAAAAGTTCAGTTGAGGAAAGGACCTCGGCTTATGAAACAAATAAATACAAATTCATTTTTCTTACTCGGACGTCTGCATAAAAGTATGGATAACGGAAATTGAAAGACAATTTAGGAAAGAATCGACACACCGTCTAAATTAAGTAAGATACTGAGCAGTTCTGAAATTTCGCATCTGTAACTTTGGAACAATTTTTCCGTTGGCTTGTGCACCTTTTCCAGTTCAGATCGGCGTAGTTTTGTAAGCTCTGTTGTTTTACTCTTATGCCAGTCGCTCAACAAAAATTTTCAAGCGAAATAAAGACTGATAGAAACTACCTACAGAGTTATTCTTGTGGTAAGCTGTTTACTTTCGTGGAGATCAAGTTCAAAGCCGTCATAAGTTTAAATGGATAGTTGTTACACTTTAGGATTTCTTCCACAGATCCACAAATTAAAAGCGAAAAAGTGCCCCTCAATAGCTTTTATTTGAATGGTCTCGTTCCAAGATTTGATGATACAAAAGCTTGTACGTTATAACAAGAGGTCATTTCGCTGAATATCAAAACTGAAGATATATCACGTCGACCGTATCACTTTAAAAACAAACACCTACGGCACCCAGGGTATTAAAATCACAGTTTAGAACAAAATAAATAGCACTGACCACAGGAGAGTTGTTTTCAATAACTTTTCACAGGTTAAAAGAAGACAGCACACAGTTAGAACTACCTTGTTCAATAAAATGAACGGGAAAGTGGTGCTCGGTGTTTTTCATTTGAATGGTCACACTTAAGCATTTCAACCACAAACGCAAAAGTTAGAACCACCTTGCACATCATAATAAACAGCACCATAGGAAAGTACTGCTCAGTATAGCTTTCATTTGAATGGTCAAACTTTAGGATTTCATCCACAAACTCAAAAAGTTAGAACCACCTTGCACAGTATAACAAACAGCACAGGTCAATAGTTTTCATTAATTTGACTAGTTAGCCTGCGAATTTATATTCACAGAGTCAAATGTTAGCTAGCTAGAACTTCCTTACGTATCAACTCTCTGTTGATAAACCAAACATCCGTTTCTGCTCCCCGCTGACCGAGCACCGCGGTTTCTTTTGAAACTAACCCCCTTGACAACAACTACAAACTTTAAGTTACCCTCAACTTCCTACCGGATATAAACAAAAAAAGATAACTCGGTCGACTAGTTTTGCAACTGATATTTATATTTGCCATTAATTTACTGTTTAATTAAGCCACTTACTGTAATCTGCACATTTTAAGACAATTCACTTATACACATTCAGTATTGTAAGCCACATTCATGTCGAGTCTTTACAGTAAATTATAAAATGCAAACAATCACTAGTTTAACAGTGACATCAATAAATTATTTGGCTTTAAACCAAACAACAATTCTTATTATTTAATTGCTCTCTAATTCCAAATAAAGCATAATAGATATCGTACTATTTCATTCAGTGTTAAAGCGCAACCGATATTTTGTCTCTATTGAATTTGTAGTGATTTTTGTCTCGTCGAACATAACTACACATCAAGCATCGCAAAAGAACAAAAAACGAAAACAAAACAAAAAAGTAGGGAATAGATTGAGAAATCACCTTCAGTTGAACGAGTTTTAGTACGCGCTAAATTAAATGAATCATGCACAAATATTCCAATATTAACTTCAGATTAAAATTTTGGTTTTAAAGCGGATTCGGTTGTTTGACGGGTGCTTTCTGGCTTGTAGTACCTGCTCATTGTGACAACACGCCTCGTAAATTATTAAAGATCCAAGCGGAATTGAGTTACTGCTGAATTATGGACTGACTTTTACCAGCGATACAAATTGAACCACCCCTGAAATACTTCACGATTCGCAAATTTGATTCTTTCCCAAGCGAGTTTTCTCAGTGATGCACTGAAAAATTCCTGCCGCATATGGTTTTAAAAGAGTTAAAAACTGAACTTTTGGGTGACATTCCAACAGGATATTTCTGGCGACCGCAAGTTCACGATTCAACTGTTGCACCGCTTCGAAGGATGCACAGCTTCACTTGAGCTAAGTGTTAAGATAATCTTTGGAGCTCGTTGCAAGGTGTTTTCCCATCTCCTTGTTTAAAAGACATGGCCTCACAGCGCGCTCCTCGAAAATCTGTAGCGTTTAGAGACGAAACGCCGCAAGATATCTGGTGCAAATATTGTAGCAAAGTGTTTGATGAGCCCAAAGTTCTACCGTGTTTGCATACGTTTTGCAAACGGTGCATTGGCTTGATTACAGAAGAAAGCGAGAGCTCTTTGTTTTGTCCAATCTGCCGGTCAGACGTTGCTTTACCTTCCAGAGACGTTGAAGATTTAAAGCCAAATGTTATCGTTCTAAGAAACCTCGAGGAGTTTGAAAGGCAAAAGCTACGGCAACGAGAGGAAGATTGCAGCGGATGCGAAAATGGCCAAAACTTGGCGACAAATAGGTGCTTGGAGTGTCAGGAATTTCTTTGTGGAGATTGCACGCTGGCTCATAGAAGAGTGAAATTTACGCGAGAGCACGAAATTTTGTCTCTTGAAGAATTTGTGGATCGAACAAATCCAAAAGACGATTCATCATTTACGACTTGTCCTAAACACAGTTCGGAACATATCGACATGTACTGCAAAACCTGCGATTTATTAACATGCAAAGAATGTAGAAAATCTGTCGATCATGGAGATGGACACGAAATAGTTTCCGTGCAAAATGCGATCGACTCAACAAAGCCAACACTTTTGACATTGCTGGAGGCAACGCAGAAAAACATTCCAGTTCTGCAGAAATCGGTGTATGAAATTATTAAAGTGTACGGCCGGTGGCAAAATAAAATCGATGACGTTTCGTGGCAAATTCGGAGAACTTCGCGTCGGCTGATTCAAGCTGTCAAAGATAGAGAACATCAATTGTTAAAAGAACTAAACACTATTAGAGACAATCGGTGTACAGTGCTGGTGAATCAGAAAGAGGACATTGAAAGGAACCTAGTTTACACGATAGACGGATGTGATTTTTCGGAAGAGATTCTCAAACAGGGGAAAGATACCGATATATTGATGATGAACGGTTTGATTTGTCAAAGACTTTGCGAATTGCAGGGGAATAAAACTGAAGCAGCCTTAAACAGTGTCAAAGTGGGATTTGATCCAGATGAAAGGCCTATTTTGGAGGCAATAAACAATGCTTTTGGCTCGATTAGCCTGGGTCACGAACCACCAGGACTAGCTGACGAAGGGAAAGCAAACGAATCTAAAGACCAAACACAGCTAACAGATTCTTTGCCAAATGGAGGCAGTTCCGTCTCCTTTGCTCCCACAGATGAGGAGGCTAGTGCCAGTTCTCTCTCTTCCGAATCGCAAAAGACTGGCACTGGTATGAGCCCGTCTTCGAGTGCGCCAGCGGCGCTAAATCAAGGTCCAAAGTCCGACAAAAAGGCGAAGGGCCGTCGTTTTAGCTTTCCAGCCATGACTATCGGTAAAAAGGCAAGTGAACCTGTTGGTAGGTTAACGCCGACAGAATTCGTGATTCCGACTACTGATAGCCGAGGGCGTCCGAGAGAAGTCGGCGTGCAGCTTGAGTCACCCGACGGTAGCGTCATTTCTGCTCAAGTCCTTGACAACAAAAACGGAACCTATTCAATATTCTACTGTCCACGGTCCCCCGGGGATCACAATCTTTTCGTAAGCTTGTCTAGCAAGCATATCAAGCACGGTAGACGTGTCCTTAATTTTTACGGTTCTTTCTCGGGGATGAAAGGCGAGGAATTGAGCCTGGTTTGTAAAACGTTGTGCTTGATAAAGTGGCACGTGACTCCAGGCCTTGTTCAGGTGAAAGACGGCAAGAAAATTCCTGGTGAAATGAGTTTTAAGGAGGCTGGCCAATCAGAGGCGTGATGTCCGTAAAATCCCGCACATGCAGCCCTGTTGCTTATAAACTCCTGCTAATGCGTTTTACACAACCCCAATTAAGTGTAAGTCACAGTATAGAGAAACTGACCCTTGATGAACTCCTATTTGCTTTCTTACATAACGAGGACAGATCGGTTTTCAACTGACAGTGGAAAGCAATTCCTGTTTGCTTGGTTTTGTCTTTATTCGTTCTGTGATCGGTTAAAACAAGTAAAACCAATCTATTGTGACTTAATTGTTCACTGACGTTTTCCTTCGTTCGGCGCCATTTACTTGTATTTGGTTTGTAAAAGATGGCGAGTGGTACATTTACCCATAATTCTTAGCGACGAAAACCCTCAGAAGGTTCATAATAACGTACAGTTCTAAAAGTTCTAAAAACTTCAAACCTAGTAAACACAATGTTGTTACTACAGGGACGAATTTCGCAAACAAAATATGTCTTTTTATGTACCTATTGCCTGTGTTAGGTTCGCAGGGTATTGTGGTAAAGTGAACAGCCGCCATCTTTACCCCACGGTGGCTTGTGTTTGCTGTTATTGGTTGGGATGATAAGTTTGGCTTTCGCTTTACTTCACTCAGTTGAGAAGGCTATATCAGCGAGATTTTGCGGCTGGCGCTGAATTCGAGGTTCTAAGTTTAACGAAACTTGGATATTTTTATGTAACTCTTTAGTATTGTCTGTTCAGTGTTTTTTTCCTTTTTCTTTTCGTTTCGTCTTTTCCTTATGAGGTGAACATGAGAAACTCTTTATTGCAGTAATACTTCCGTCAGGAATACAATACATGGTCTGCTTATAAGATATATTTGTTTGCCTCATTGTATATGCTAACACTTTCAATAGCTACGCCATTTTCGATTTGCTTTGAACCTCATTATGAAAGTAAGGCTAAGTGCAAAGAACCTTAGTTTTCATTCATATTGAAACAAAACTAATTTTCATCTGAAAAGCTTTGTACTCAGCCTCGCTTTCATAATGAGGACTCCCAAATGGCCTATTGAGAACCAGCGTACCGATGCCTCCTGTTTCTTTCTGGCGTGTGAACAAGAAGAAAATACGTTGACTTGCCGACAGTTTGAGCTCACAAAAGTTTTTTTTCGGGTTAGCCATAAGAAAACAAATTGTATGCGAAGTTCTAAGGGAGCGCTCAGATCTCCTTGACCTAGCTGATAAAAGAAGCGAATGCTTTTTAGAAAGCCTGGAAATGGGGAGTTCTGCTCACACTAAGGCTGGTTGTACTGGAGTAAGTTTTTCTTGACAAGTCTATAGTTAATTGGCAAGTTTTTTATGGTTGTGTGGAACTCTTTTCCTGACAAGTTTCCTTGTTCAAAAATAGTCGTTCCAGTTTTGATCAAGCACACTAAATTCTTGTTCACCCATTTGACACGAACAAGTAAAAATTGTCAAACAAACAAACCAAACAAAAAAACAAACAAACTTGTGGGACAAGGAAAACACTTTTAAATGCAACAATTAAAATGGTGATAAATTCCCACCGGGAGCCCCCACTCCCAAACGCCCCAGGTTGAGATAAGTTATGGGAAGAGGTGAGCCCGGAGGCGGAAAGGAGCGAGAACTCAGGCACAAAAGTGAGCCATCGCTGCGAGGAGGAGAGTGGGCGACAACCTGATATCTTGTGTCCGTTTGAACGAAGAGAGAAATAAACAGGTTAAAACAGATCATTTATACTAAACTTGTAAATATTATGCACAACCGGTTCCCCTGAGGATCCACGGATGCGCAGGAATTTGAATACACAGGTCTCGTAGGAATACGGGGCGTTTGAGCATGGCGGCCCCCAGTGAGAATAGCCCATTTTTCAGTTGTGAGCTTAGTGACCTGTCCCTTAAGTGGAAGCGAGGCTGGAGTTGACTTGTGAAACGAAACATCCATTTTGAGAAACGACTTCAGACATTAGACACGGTGAGACATTAGGTAATTTATCTAAATTTAAAACAGTTGTTCACCCTTTTTAATAACCCCCCCCCCCCCCCTCCCCCCAACAACAACAACAACAAAAACATGTTTCGGCAGTGCGGTGGAATGTGGTTGTTCCTGAGAAACAGTCCTAGCGCAATTCACAATGAAATTGTGGCGTCCTTGATCACTCTTTTTCTTTATTGTAAACAGTTTTCCTCGACAATTTGTAGGGAAACAATGGAACTTTACGCTAGCCAGCAAACAGGCGCTCTTGTTTTGTTTTGCTCGAGTGACGAAGCGAGCCGCTCATAACTCCTGCGTCAACGAAACAAACGGCACCAATTTTTCAAACAGTCTTCCTTCGCTTAACCGCGTTGATTACTTGAATTTGCTTTGAATGTATTTCACACCTTTCACTTCCAATTCTGATTGGCTGACTGAACTGATTGCGGTAGTTGTCATTCGCCGGAGTAATTTCTTTAGTTTTGGATGCGCAGAACACGATTGGAAACCGCGGATAACACAATGGAACATAAGATTTCAGAGTATTAATTTATTATTTCATATTGTATTTATGGTCCGTAGGGGCGTAACTAGCGATAGCTCTTAAAACAAATAAAATGCGTATTGTTATGTGTCCTTTCGTTATACATGAAATTTTGTACAATACAGTGACTGTTGCAACCTCAAAATAATTCATCTCACTACTATTGATACAATATAGTTAACTCGTCTACCATTGGTTGTGAGAATTAAGGAATAGATCGGGATTTGAAATCCCATAACTCACTATTTTACTCTCGTTTCCTGTCTGCCTAGCAACAGTATTACAAAGTGTGTGAGCCGCGTAGTACGCATGTAATGCGATAGAAATGGAATAAAATTGTTTTTTGAGTGCCAAAATGAGGACTTCTGTCCTTACAGGACCCCGGGCTTGCTAGCCCTGTGAAGGAGATATGGTAAAGAAAATGCTTTGCCCTCGGCGGGATTTGAACCTATGACCTCTGGGCTAGATCACCGGCAGCGCTCTAACTAACTAAGCTAGGAGGTGAGCTGGGAGTGGAAATTAAGGTATTTAATTCGCGGCAATATGGATGTTGCATTCTTGACTAGTTTCATTCCATTTCTATAGCAACAGTATTGTTAATCTAAAAGAACGGAAAGCGCTTCTTGATATTCTTCCGTAAAGGATTTGTGACTGTACATTCCAATATAATGTATAACTGATACATTTAACATAAAACCTTATGCTCTCAAATATGCGCTAGGTTTAACATTCATACTTTTAAATTCAAAGCAAGCGTTTGCCTGCTCGTCCTTTTACGTTCGCAAACGTTTGTTGCATTTTGACTAGTTTTTAATTAAAAAAAATTGTCCTTAAAGGTTAATGTGGTTCAGATTAGTGAAGAATTTTTAAGCGCTAAGTTTTCAAACGAATCGTCATGCTGTATAATTAAAGATATAAATTATTGTTATTTACACATTCTTTTACCTTTCCATTTATCATGTGATGTAAAAAAACATCAGACCAGCTGATCTCGAGAATCTTAAGTATTTTTCCCAAATTAAAGCTGCCTTGTTAACTGGCCATTATTCAGTATGCCACTATACAAAATCAGACTTCGCAATTACAATTAGTAGCCTTTTCTCGTTTTCAGTGCAGTAGCACTCCTTTTTGCTAATGTAACAATTAAGAAATGATATATTTCTAATCCTAATCCTGCCTTGGTCATCTTCAGTTAATCTTAACTAAAGGACATGAATAAAAGGCAGTCACCGTTTTAATACGTAAACGGAGCATTTCCCCCTTCAAGTTTCTTAGGGAAGTTGTTGGTAGACATAGACGAGAGATGGATTTGAAGGAATTCTGGAATCAACCTTGTTTCTTGTGTGCTTGGGGCCGGTTTTGGCTGTTGCAACCCTAGATGCTAAGGTAGCACTCATTTGGGTCAAGATTCCACTATCTCGGTATTTTAAAGCTTTTTCCAATTAATTAAGTTAAATGTTAACTTTATCAATCTTTACGTACTGAAAAGTAAATACAACGTTTACTCGCTGGAAAAATAGAAACCTTTTCCAATCTAGCTAGTCGGCGGTTAACTTCGTTAATCTTTACTGTAAAGTAAATACAAAAAAGCTTCCTATTTTTCTTCTTTTACTCGCTGGGAAAATAGAAAACTTTAATAGAGTTATTCCCAGTGTCAGCCACAGCAACCCGGCCTTCTGGGGTGTAATCAATGCCTTGCGGCCCACTCAGCTGCCCGTCGCCGCTCAATTTCCCGCCAAACTTGGTGACGAAGCGTAGGTGCGAGTTAAACACTTGCACGCGATTGGTGCGATCAGAGACAAAAATATATCCGGACGAATCGACAGTTATTCCAGAGGGGTAATGAAACTCCCCATCTCGGGTTCCGGGCCTGCCAAATTTTCGTTGGAAGTTCCCCGCCAAGTCGAAAATTTGCACACGATGGTTTGAGGTATCCGTGACGAAAATCTCGCCATCTTGTGTGATTGCGATGTAAGAGGGATTGTTGAATTCTCCATCCTTTGTTCCAAGGGAACCAAACTGGCTGCAGTAGACACCCTGGCTATTAAACACCACGACTCGATGGTTCTGTTGGTCGGTAACCAGTAGTTGGCCTTCTTCATCGACTGCCACACCCGTGGGATTCTTTAAACCTCCCGCGTTTCGTTCCTTGCATAATATCACTTTGCACAGCACTCCCTCCAAGCTGAAAACTTGAATGCGGTTATTTTGTTGATCAGCAACTACTATTTGGCCATTTTGTGAGATGCACACACCGGTCGGCGAGTTCAACTTTCCAACATCCTCCCCAGAACTTCCAAATTGCCGCAGGAAATTTCCTCGACTTGTGAACAGCTGAATTCTATCGTTCAGCGTATCTGCTACCGCTATCACGCCATTGCTGGCCACAGCGACATCACTCGGACTGTTTAGCTCGCTTTTTCCTTTACCTTTGTAGCCGAAGCGTAAACAAACCGGAAGTGACTTAGTAGCGAAGCACATGTGACCTTTTTTCACGTTCACGGTGTAAGGGCTATCTTCCACGTGCTCACCGTTTGCCAGCACACTGATCACGTGTTCTCCGTGAATTCTTGGCGTGTAACTGAGCGTGTAAAGTCGAGAACTGCGCTCTGCGATGTTGCAAGTAAGAATTACCAGATCGGGGGTTTCAATTCGAACATCCAAGTCCTCCTTGTTTACCGTGGCGTCTTCCCGCACAGCTAAACCAAAACTCGAAGTCTTCCCAACTGCGGCGTTGTACAGTCCTTCTCCGATAAGTCGCACTGCTGGAGGCCTGGTACTGCTCTCCAACTTGCCCCCTCGTTTTATGACGTCAAGTAACAGGTCTTCCTCGGTGACGTAATCGAATTCCGGTCCCTCGGAAGGTGACATGTCCTGTATCATGTTTGCTAAGCTGCGTAGTCTTCCCGTCATGAAGTCCTTTACCCTGGCGACTTCAGCCGCGTTACCTTCTTGTAGCATCCTTTCCACAAGACCGCAGTTAATCTCGATATCTCTGATTCCTTTGTACAATCGTTCCTTTTGTTGCTCTAACAATGTCGCTTTGTATTCTCGCATAGCCCCCAGGTCATCTAAAAGCTGCAATTCACGCTCTTTCAGTGCTCTAATGTAGCGAGCCGTCGAACTTTTAATCTGTTCTTCAATTGCAAGAGCATGCTGTGGTATGTCGCCACAAGCTTCTTCTATCTCCAGCAAAGCTCTTTTTACGAAAGGACTCCTCATTTTTATCGCGTCCAAAAGTTCGGTTATCTCTTGCCTGTGCTTACTTGAAGCTTCTTTCAGTGGCTCGAACACGTGTGTTGTCTTTGGGTGATTCACAACCGTGCATTCACGACAAATGAGCTTGTCGCACGTTTGGCAAAAATACGTGAGTTCTTCTCGGTTGTGTTCTGGGCAGTTATCGGGGTTACATAAATTATTATTACCTTCGTCTTCGGTCGTTAACTCATTTAGAGAGATAATTCGATGTTCCCTTGTAACACGCACCCTTCGGTGTGCAGCTGTGCACTTGTCGCACAGGAATTCTTTGCATTCATTGCACTGGCCGGTAGCTTCGGAGTTATCCTCGCAGTTTCCACACTTGATAGGAGTTTTCTTTTCTTCGAGCACGTAATTCTGATTTTTGAGTATCAGGAAGTTCACAGGCAGTGCATCAATTCCCTTACTACCGAGTTCACTTGGTAAAGAACATGTAGGACAGATAACGAAGCCTTCCCCGTCGCCATTACCTGCCAGACTTTCGATACAACTCTTGCAAAAACTATGTAAACATCGCAATAGCTTCGGCCGGTGGAAAAATTGTTTGCATACACCGCATAACAAAGACGGATCCTTTAACGTACTTTCTTTCCTCGTGAATTTTTGTGGCTCCTGAAGTCCTTCACTCAGGGACATTTTGTCCAGCTTCTCGAGTGAACTCCAACGAAGTGATTGAGTAATGTCATCGAAATAATCTTCAACAGATAAGCTTTCCCAGGTATTCCAGCGCCTCATTTTCAGAGTGTTGACTTTCCAACTGAAGTGAAATCAATTAGGACAGTGCAATTTAAAATACGACTCCTTTTAAAATTGTAGTCATGGAAATGAAAACTTATGTAAAACACGTCTCCCTTAGGCGATGATGAAATTAAACCCAGGACCAAAATAAATCTACAAAAACGTTTGCAAGAAAACTCAAAATTTTCGTTTTCCCCTTGCCTACCTTGAAATGGTCTTCTTGTTGATTAATTTTATACTTAATATGTTTATTACTTTAGCGGCGGAGTGGGTTAATGTTTAAATAATTTATACGCAAGTTAGCCGACTACGCAAGTCTCTATTTATAAATTCTCTCTCCGTGTTATTTTGCGGGGGAAGCCAGCTTCAGGAAGGGAAGATACGTGCTATTTGGTGGGTGAACGATGGCAGTTAGAGGATTCGAGAAGCTGAGTCAACGTTTCAGATTTTTTGTTGCATGATTACATCTTTTTGTCACGTTTCACCTGGTAGCCAAAATGACTAAATTTAAACCTATTGGCTAACCGCAAGTTTGAGAGATTTTATAATCTGCTCTGCAATGAATGCGAAAGCTGAGTGATTTTTATCTAAATAAAAAATAAACGTCTCGATGTCTTCATATTGTTATGGAGATAAAAGTTAAGGTAGCTGGGGAAAATGAAACCTCAATTTTCGTTCTATATTGTGAAGGTTTTGTAAACATGTCAAAGTAGCCCAGTGGGTGAATTTCCCAAAGTTTGCGGTTAACAGGTGGCCTTCGACAAAGAGACGACCATCAGCCAATCACGGCATGGCTGGTTTTCAATTAAAAACCTCTGTTAATTTATTTAAGTTGTTTAATAATGTCATTTTGAATAAGCAATTTATAATAGCAATGATATATTTTCTGAGTGCTCCAACCCAGACACCGCACGCGGAAATGAGGTTACTTTGTTTTCGTTCCCAGATCCTCTCAAGGTTCCTTTGCCGGCAGCGCCCAAACCTGTCCTGAGCCTTCAGTGACGACTATTAATCAGATATGAGCACTCCTAGGGACAATATTGCACTCTATTACACATCGGGACAACTTTAACGAAACTTCACCTTTAAGGTCGCGTAAAATTTACGCGACAGTGGAAATCCACCTTCAAGGTAGCTCAGTTTTGAAACACGACCGGTAACTAGTCAACAGCGTGTTTTGATAAGGAGAAAAATAGAGGGTTGTGAAAGGACTGTGGAAAACAATAAAAAGCTCAATATTTTTACTTTATCCAACTCCTCAGGACGAAACCGTCTCAGGGTTTTTCTCAAGGCCATTTTCATCACACCAGTTCTCAAAAACCCTCACCCAGTTAAATGTGCTCTTTCGCGTATTTAGGTCTTCTGTAGCCTCTTTTAATGCCGTAACTTCTTTCATCCGCAACATCTTTAACCTGGACGCCATATTGGCACTAAGATATAGGAAATTTTGCCATAGCAATTTTGTAATTTCACATGTAAAATTATAAATTAACGCTAAAATTTTGTGCCAATATTAAGGAGTAATTTGTCACCCATGATATTACAAAAACAAACCTAAGAATCTCCTAAATTTCTAAAGTATCCTACAGCAAAAGAAACTAGCTGACAATGTAAATAAAATTTTTGGACATTATTTAATTGAGCAAACTATAAACATTTCTACATGTCATGCCGTCAGCGACGAATCTAGCAACGGCAGTTCCCTACATTGCATTTGACAAGTTATTTGTGTTACTATCAATAAGAAGATCGATCTACCACAAGTTCAGATCAGTAATTACTGTAGAGATCCGATTTATTTATATTGCATCTAAACGTATTTTCCTCGCGATTCAATATTCCTTGATTAATATAAGGTTCTTTGAGCATGAACGCTTCTTCTTATTCGTGCCGTTATATACCTCGTCTCAGGCACCAACGCATCGAATCGCTAGCTTCTGAGAAGGGGAAGAGTTTACTCGGCTGATCGCCAAGGTGCGCGGCCTTCAGCGCAGCTTCGACATTTTTCCCACCAAAATGTACAGGAACGGACAATTTAGTTCCCACCAAAATGCGCGGCTACCATTGACTTCCCGCCAAAATGCGCGGCTACAATTCACTTTCCGCCAAAATGCACGGCTGCAATTCACTTCCCGCCAAAATGCGCGGCTACGATTTACTTCCCGCCAAAATGTGCAACACGTGGTCGTACCAATAACTAAGGTTACTAGCAGCGTTCTAGCCAGAGGCAGTTTAAGAAAACAATCAAAACATCCGACACTGCTATTCCAACGCTTATACATCTTGTCATTCTTTCCTTTGTCAAGCATATCACAAACGGCAAACAGTAATAATTTTAACATCTCATTACAAGTGAACGTGCAGAGTTGGTACAGCAGCTGAACTGTTAGCTGACCGCTTTCTTAGCACAGAGCCAATGGTTTCCATCTCTGGAAGGAAAGTGCCATGTATCCCCAGTGGTTTGAACAGCAATTTCAAATGGTTTCTGGGTCTGGAAACAAATGACAGCAAACAGAACGACTAAATTATAAACATAAACATTCCATGTAAACTTGGTCATAGAGAGATTTATTACGTCTATGACAAATGGGAGAAATGACCACGTGACCCTGCTTACCCTGTCTTTGCCGCTCGCTGTTTTCACGGTTTCTCAATAACATTGAGTAGTTTTGCGTTAGCATCAAAGGCCAGAATTAATTTGCACAATTCTCGTCTGTGTACTTACTTTTTTCAAGAAAACATGAACGCGACTCTTATGATCGCCGTTTGCCGTAAACGATTCTAAATTTCTCTAATAACTCAAATGTTTTCAGACCTTTTCAGTGTGCTTATGTAAGCAAGGGTAAATTAAAAGAAGAAAACATTCCGACCAAACCCATGTATTTAGTATTCTTAAAACCAAACTGCCAGTTCAATTTGATCTCCCTCCATAAATGCTTCAGTGTTTTGATTGAATGGGTCACACGAGACAACGCAACGATTTTTGGAATTTCTAGAACTTTCCCTTTGCAAGACTTTCCACTGGTCGGTCAAATGGAGGGCACGCCTGGATGCTGCTAAGGGCCTTCCTAGGGTTGTTACTAGGGACAACGCCAACGAAAACGGCGTTTGAAAATATTAAGTCGCGTTCCTTGTACTACTTCACGATTATTCCAACTCGTTCGACTTCTACAATGCAGCCGAACTTTCCGGTATCAGCACAGGTGGAAACGGCATTCAAGTTGAGTCAGAGAATGAAAAATTTACCCTCATGTCCTCACGTTCTCCACGAAACTTTGAATTTGAATTAATTTGGTCATTTCACGTTGTTGTTTGGCCAAGTACGGCAAAGAAATGTACCAAAATTTAAACCGAACGTACGTACACGGCCTTTCTTTTTGTCATTAAATCCTGTTGTTTTGTGATGTTCTCGTTGCCGTCGCGCGGCGTAGCAGCTGCCTAAACTCCGTATTTAGTTTTGAAGAAGACAGCTCTACAAGTAGCGTAGCTGGCCATAAACCAACGAAAACTCGTTCCTTCTTGTTGTCCTGTGCTTGCTTTCAAACCACGAGTAGCCTTTCACATTTAATCTCAGCAGTTGTCAGCTAAACGTGCTTATAAATTTATTATAATTTATTAAAATAAATAAATAAATTTATTATTACTGATTGATGCTTACTTTTACAAGAAACCCGTAACCGAGTTAGTGTAAAACCAATTTAAGTGCTTTTGATCAAAATGTTCATTTTCATACGTTTTCTACTGCGGCGGCAGATCTCAAATATGATGTCAAGAGGGCTGAATTTTTTGTGATACTAGGTGAAAGGTATTTACTCTAGGCTTCCCACCTTACACAAAGTTCTGGATTGACCAATGCACTGAGACGTGTCTACAAAACAGCCAACATCAGACAAAATTTACTGAGTGTTGTAGAGGGCTAGCTAGTGCCTAGTGGTAGTAATAAACAAGATTGATCCAAAAAAGTATTCAGTCAAAAGATTTGCGTTGATTGGGAAAGACAAAAAGAAAGAGATGTGCTCATGCAATCACACATTGGCAAAGCTTTGAATGTGCAAGGAAAATTTCATGTCCTGCATCTAGCATCAGAAAGTGCAAATACATACTGCAAACACTGGGTTTTCGCCAATGAATCTCTCCAGTTTCATTTGGTAAAGTTTCTGCCATCTCTTAAACTGGGCTTTCAACAATGGATCCATCTCATCTATGTAGTCCAGAAACTTGTCATTTGATACCAGCAGCGTACCTGGACCACAATGCATGGCAGCACTAAGAAAATACAGGTCATCCATTGAACTAAAAACAGAAGGGAGAAATCACATGCTAAAGTCATTTGTTTATTAATTGCAGTTTAAAATTGTAGAAAGTTAGATTAGCTCAATTTGACTAAAAGCAACTCTTCTTATGACTTCTTATAGGCTGTAAAAGTTACGAAATCTAGCCATCATCTGTCCCACGACTGAGCTGGTAGGGGCATGGGTCTATTCCTTACTTGACGTCACAAACTGATTTGCATTGTATTAAGTCTTTGTGAAAATGCATGCAAAGCAGTTTGTGACGTCATGTAAAGAATAGACCCATGCCCCTCACCAGCTCAGTCATGGGACAGATGAAGGCTAGATTTCGTAACTTTTACAGCCTATAAAAAGTCAAGATTTGGTTGAAAAGAGGCGCAAAAAGGCTCAATGCGTTTTGAACAGAAAAAAAAGTTTTGGGGTTAGGTGCACTTTAAGGCAAAGAGTCATTAAATTATTTATAAAATGCATCTTCATCTTGCCCCAAACCCTTCAAGTATATAAATAAATAAAAATAATTGTATTATGTGTATAACACAGATGGTAAGAATATTTACCTTCCTGCCAAACAAATCACACCACAATGTTCATGATTGGTTAGAAAATCCATCAGCGCACCAAGGGGTGTTTGTGCACCCTTCTTTGCTCTTGCATACAGTCTCATTGGGCTGGATCCCACCACCAAAACTCGCTTGTTTTGTTTTGTGAAATGCAACACAACATTTTGCACCTATGCATGGCAGAAGAGAAGGATGATGACAGGAAGAATTTCATTAGGTGTTAAAATTTTGTCCAAACCTCTTCAAAAACACCTCAATGTTATATGATACAGTCAAAGACAAATTTATTATTGTGCACTTTCAGAAAATATCCATACTCCCCCCTATGGAAGGTTTTTTTGTTTTGAACCCCCCTCCCCCCATGAAGTTCTAGTTTGGCTTCATACCTTGCTTCTAAAACTGCACGGTATCTAAGACCCCCTCCCCCTAGGAATTTCTGATGACCTTCCATGAGGTGGGTATGTTTTTTTCTGGAACTGCACTTAAAATAAAGTGCCTGTCTGTTTCTGTTGCAAAACATTACTCATAATAAATTTATTATACATGTAAAGATCAAAATATCAGACCAAGCATGATTTAACGAAGGGTAGCCTAACAAAATTTTTGTCACCACCTTATGCAAAAATTAATGCAAAATAACAATCTTGACCTTGATATGAGATATGAAATGATGGTTTTTTTCCAGAGATGTGATCTGACCACTCCCGGGATCCCACCCCCTAGATGCAACCTTAATCAAACATCATATGAAAAAAATGTATGTGTTAGGTCCCCAGTCTTGGGCCAAAATGACATGACTGAGTGATTGAGTGATACTCAGTAGTTAGCTAGAAATGAGCGTAAATTTTTTGTTTTGGCATTGTGTGCAGTAGAGTTGCGCACTGCAAAACAGGGGAATGATCTTAATTAATTTTAGCTAACACATTTTAACTCCTCAAAATTAATATATTAATTAATATAAAATATAATATATTAATTAATATAAAATGAAATAAAGAGATTAATTGAACTTAGGCTTGGTTGAAAGTGTGGTCAACAGGATGATCTTGCCACAGATGTTGAAATCTTGGCATGCATGACTGTTTAACATGCTCAAAATTACTGACTAGACTGTGACTTTTAATAATAAATGGTCGTCCAAAGATCACATGGCTGTGCACGGATGGAGGAGAAAGAAATGCGACAGGTGGGAAAGAACTGGAGTGGCATTTCAGTCATAATGAAGGACTGGCAGAAGTGGAGCGACCACGTTGCTGCCCTACATGTACATGCCACACGGCATAATGGGCATGGGTGAGTGAGTGAGTTTAATAGCAAATAAAAGAAATAATAATCATGTTCACTAAGCAAGGCCAACTACATCATTTAACAATGTGCATATGTGTCATTTCTCCTGGGTAATGAACTGAGGAGAATGAACTACAACAGTCCTGTTATCTCCAAGCTTCCCACTGATAAGGTTCACTAAATCTCCCAGATATTAGAAGCAAGGTCTGATCTTTTGTCTACAATAATTGTAGACAAAAGATCAGACTAATTATTAGCTACAGTGTAACAAATAATGTTTTTAACCCCAACTGTTTGTAAAATTCCAACAAAGCTTGGTTTTGCATTATTTT
This sequence comes from Pavona decussata, assembly GCF_977016875.1. Lineage (NCBI taxonomy): Eukaryota > Metazoa > Cnidaria > Anthozoa > Scleractinia > Agariciidae > Pavona > Pavona decussata. Next base: position 2,075,220 of record NW_028145486.1, on the reverse strand, counting down.
GTCGTGCATCTCTCTACCAATCTGTCACAGTCAATTTTATGGAGAGGAGGGGGTGAGGGGGGGGGGGGGTGGGTTAACCTGGGCCATTTGGAGGTGGAGTGGGTTGGTGATTAGGGGAGGTGGTTCGTGCAAAAGAAAAATCTCCAGGTTTTAGATCTCCTGAGATTGTTATCTCTGTAGCCTGCGTAGCAAGCGTTTCCGTGCTGTTTCGGAGCAAAGA
>NW_028145486.1:2037500-2070000 GCF_977016875.1 Pavona decussata | reverse complement strand
CTACGAACGAGATGCAGAAATCTGCTGTTGTTCATGAGCGAAACGCTGATCTTTATACTGTACTCATTCGAGCTTGCGCAGAACAACGGAATAATGGATTAACGGACAAAGTGTTGGAGCTGTTTCATGATTTTCGAAAGTATCGGGACTTGTTGAGCAATGAAACGCTTGAGACAGTCAAATTATGGTTTGATAGGTAAGAAGAACATGGGGATGCACAATCTGAGAGCCAGCGAGGCATGCGAGGCAGACGTGTGAGGCACTCAGGTTAGCCTAAAAAACACTCCGGTTAGCCTAAAGAGCATCCCGGTTAGCCTTAATAGCACTCAGGTTAGCTTAAATAGCTCCCCGGTTAGCAATTTATGTTGTGGTTGTTCATGCCTCGCATCTTTTGTTCATGCCTCGCATGTCTGCCTTGCATGCCTTGCTGGCTCGCATATTGTATACACTCAAGAACATTTTGGTGTTAGTCCAGCCTTTCAGGTTACGTGCACATGTACTCTTGATGGTGGTGCCCGTTCTTACCCTTTAGGGGTTAATAATTTGTCATTTGTTGCTACTTAAGACATGTAGGCTGTAAAAATCTAAATTGACTGAAGGTGTCTAGAGTACAGCAGTACTTTCAGTCCACCTTCAGGCCGTGAAAATGTGGTTGTAAAAACAAGGTTGTAAAACTAAGCAAATGACTAGAATTTCAATTCATTTGGAGCACAAAAAAGTGCGTGTAATGAGGTGGTTGCAAGACGGGGTTCCACTATACTTGCGACTAATCAGCCGTGGTTTCCTTCAAAACATTCAATCTATCAAGCGCATGAACCAGATTTTTGTCAAAATCTGTCATTACCTATTCATTGGCTTGGATTGATAGATAATTGACCAATCAATTTCCTCTATTGCTTCTCATTTTCTTCCTCTGCCCTTCCCAGTTTTTGTATGCTGTCTGAAAGCTTTTGTTTGCTTCTTGCACTCACTTTGAAAGGAAACAACTGTTTTTAACTCACAAGCTCGTCAGAAAGCCTCCTGCTACCCGCCACCCCTCCCTGTTCACCCCTAAGATCTGCAGTAACAAAGTAAAAGTATGGGGTATATGTTTTTCAGTCAAGTGAGGCCCAAGTGGAAGACATCTTGGTCAACTGCTTCAGTCACGTAAGTACTGTATGTCACAGGCTTGAAGGTTCCAAGGGGGACCAGACCAAAATCAAATATTTCAGCAATACAGGAAGGTACATTTAAAGAAGGTACCATAAAAAGAGATGAGCTAAGCAGTAGTTTAGCTGTACATGACTCAAAACAAGCAAATTTTTATCGAAATGAAAGAGCATGTGGTGATACTGAATGGAGACCTTCGCCTCCTGACGTGTAAAAGATATTGTTGAGAATAGTACAAAAAACACTTGCTAGCTTATGGAAAACAACAAAACTTATGTAAATTGTTCACTTCAATAGAGAACAGGGTCAGAAAACCTGAAACAAAGAAATTTATTATTAGGAGTAGTGGAACTACTTCGTATATGCATTTTAACTAAAAGTTACAAACTATTCAGAATCAAAAGATTGGTTTTATCAACATAGTTGATAAGGTTATTGGCTATCTAAAGAGATTTGAGTGCTGACATTTCAAGCGTTAGGCCTGCTGGTTGGACGGCATGATTCTCACTAAGTTTGGCAAGAGTCTCAGGTTCGACTCCCAGACAGGCTTGCTTAAAAAAGCAACAGTTTGCTGATTTGGTTGCATGATTCTCTCTAAGTTTGGCAAGAGTCCCTGGGTTTCAGTCCCGGACAGACTTGCTATTAGGATTTGCCTTGACAAAGGGGTCAGCACTTGAATCTCTTTACAGCGGCCAAATAACCTGATCAACGTCTGTTGATAAAACCAAGCATTCATTTATATTCCCCACCCTCACAGCACCACACTTTCATAAAAAACTAACTCCCTTTAAGGGGGGTGACAACTCTAACAAATGCTGTTTGAGCAATACTAGGTCTTAACCTTAGTCGTCCTGGAAATTTGGATCATCCTCCCGAATTTTTGGGATACATCTCCTTTGATGTCCTGATTTTTTTCTGCAATGTCCCGGAATTATAGCATGTTTCCCGGAAAAAATTCCTAAGTGTCCCAATTCCCGCAAAAATCTCCAGTTTCCCTGAACAATTTTGGGTTTGTCCCGAAACAGCGTCTGTTAGAGTTGTCACCCCCTGTTCCCTTATACATTACTCAGAATCAGCTTGATATTTGCTTACGGCCTTCAGTTAGAAAAAAACATTGAGTCCTGTATTTTCTTTGAATTTTCTGCATGACTAGATGCCGCTGTCAAACCTGCAAGCAGAAGCTGGAGACTGGTGAATTTTCTACAGAGGAACTGGAAGGGTTAAAACTACCTCTAGCCAATTTTCTTTGGGAAGATCGCAAGGCTCTATCTCCAGTGCAGTGCCACACTTCTGCTGGAAATTATACTGACCGTTTCCAGCCGGGTGCGCTAAATAACTTTCCTCAGAGTATAGAACAGTTTATCAAGACCACTGGACCATATGATGTTGTTTTAGATGGCCTCAATGTGGCATACTGTAGAGGATTTTTTGATCCTAGGAAGGTATAGTAAAATATGTCTTGATTTTGAAGTTCCTGTAGACTGTTGTTTGGCCTGAATTTTTTTTGTCCGTTTAATTTTTGTGATTTTGGCTGTTTTTTTTTTAACATATTTGAAAAAAGTCCCTTTGAAAATTGATCGTTTAAAAATATTTCACAAAAATCAACTCCACCAATTATTATTATTTACATGTCATGTAGTTCCTTGCTGAATTCAGTATTTCCAAATCACATGTTAATTTAGTTACTGCAAGAAAAGAAAACTGGAAGAAATAGGAAAAAAGTCCCTATGAAAATTACTTAAAGGGGAAGTATCATGGGGTTTTTTGGTATCTTTTGTTGATAATGATCAAATAAGACCTTCAATCAGCTGCCAAATAATTCTAGAATGACGAGAGGAAAGAAATGAACTCAATTCTTGAAAGGAACAACTCATGATCTGTCCTAGCGCATTTTGGAAACAAAAATGCGAGAACTTGAAAAACATAAGCTTAACATTTTTTAAGTTTCAATCCATACTGGCCTACTCTGTCTCTGACCAGAGGTACTAATCGACAGTTTTATTGTGCTGGGGTGATAATTTATAACAAACTTGACAATTATTTCTTTGTTTCTGCTGACAGACAAACATTTTTGGGTTTTGAAATGACAGCAAATTTGTGTGATACATGTACTTCCCTTTTAACTGATTTAAAAATTCCACAAAAATCCACTCTACCAATGAATCAATAGTCTTACAGCATCAGTGTCTGATTGGAAGATAATTGCCAATTTGCAAAATGAAACTGCCACAAAACTTTCATGCCATACAGAAACTAGCCTCCCTCGCAGATGCTCTTTTGGCTCGTCACGTAATCTTTCCTCCCCAATGAGCCAAAAAAGCTTCTGCAAGGGAGGCAATACAGAAACGTGAAAAACAAGTTGGACATAAGCCTTATGAGCTTTGGCTGCTACATTGTATGTTCCCTGTATCTCCCCCTTCCCTCCCCTCCTCCTCCTACCCCCTTCCCTCCCCCCCCCCCCCCTCCGCCACACACACACACACACACACTGAAAGTTGGCCCATGAGCTGGTAGGTTACTTGTTTTAGACTGTCAGTTTGGTGTCTGAAGCTGTTTTAGTGTTAAGACAACCTATTTTGAACAGCAAAATTTCCTCTAAGAAATAATATATGAGCTTCTCTGAAAACAAACCCAAAGAGAACTGAATCCAATAAAGACTGCACGACTTCTTTTGGGAATTTTAGAGATAAAGTACACAATTTAAGCTTGTCTGGAAATGGGTGACATTGGAAAGCATTTTAACCAGTCTAGAAAATAGAGTCTATTTTTATTAAACCTTTGATCTTTGGACCAATGTCTAGTTTACTGCATTACTAACTGTAATAGAGCGGTTTTCAATTCAGTGTCAAAAGTAATCGCGTTTTTGCATCGGTTGTGCATTACTACGCTCTGTGATTGGTTGATAAAACTCATGCCACTTTCTCAACCAATAAGATGTAAAACCAAACCAATCATGCCTTGCTTACTTGTGTTTTCCTACGCTTGGCACGGGTTACATGTATTTGCTTTGAATTCTGATTGGTTATTGCGCTGGTTGCACCTGTTGTGATTGGCCAGAGTAATTACTTTGGTTTTGGTTTTACGACACTTGATTGAAAACCGCTCTATTGCTTATCTACTGAGTGAACTTTTGTTTCTAAACAAATGGAAATACCTGGATTATTGTCTTTTATTTCCAGGTGGAAAATGTGGTTGTCCATTTTGTAAAACAAAACAAACGAGTTTTGGTGGTAGGTTCCAAACCAATGATATTGCAGAGAAAAAGTAGCAGAGGTGTACAAACAGCCCTTGGTGCCCTCATGGATTATCTGACTGATCATGACAACTGTGGGGTGTTTTTTTTGAAGCAAAGGTACTAAGGGTTACATTACCTTGATTTTCACAGAAAATTGGGCGTGTTAGAATTGACAAAATAAGATCGCCGCCCAGAAATGTTCTTGTGTCGAAAATGCTTAATTTTCAAAAGTCAAGCATTCTGATAATTTCTTTGTCTGAATAACATTATAGTAAATAAATAATTCAGATATTATAAAGTGACAAGATAGTAAGAATAAACAAGATTCAAAAGTCACTGATAAATTGAATTCATCACAGAGGTTACCAAAGTTGATGACTGTGGATTTTTAATAGACAAACAAACCAAAATACGCAGAAAAGATTTGGATTGAAATCTAATGACAAAAACGTTCAATGAAACAATGATACTGTGTATCCAGCTGCAGTTTCAGTTTCAGTTTTTCCTATACTGTGTCGTACCCTTTCCCCAAGTTCACGGGGAAATTTGTGACCAAATGAACAATGTATTAGTACACCGTCACATATCCGTAGTTTCTAGCACACTTGTTTTACCTCGTACTGTTTAGTTTCAATAATGTGTTGATAACTTTATTGTGAAGCTTACATTACCATACGGTGCTATCGCACAATACTCTTGATGTTGCATATCAAACAGTTTCCTGCTAAAAGTGATTCAATAATTTTATTAATTAATTTGTATATTTAATGAATAATTCCCTTTTTTTTTCACTTTTCAGTGCAATGGATGATGTTTACTTCCTCAGTGCTGCAATGCATTGTGGACCAGGCACACGGCTGGTGTCATCTGACAGGTTTAGCAATCTCGTAAGTAGAATGGATCCATTAATGAAAGCCCAGTTTAGAAGATGGCAAAACCTTTACCAAATGGCGCTGGAGAGGTTTGTTGGTGATGAACCAGTGTTTGAGGTATGTACTCGCTATTCATGTTGTTTCATATACTGTGTTTATGTTGCAGAGGCCCAACCCCCCACCCTCCTCCCCTGCCACTCATTTTCAACCCACATCTCCCCTCAAATAGCCCAAAAGACTCCCTTCCCCCCACAAAAGGCCCAACTCAAACCCCTTCCCCTCCACCCCCCCCCCCCCCAAAAAAAAAGTGCCCTTTTCCCAATTTTCAGCAAAATCAATCCTTTTTTGGGGTTTCTGAAAATGTCTGTAACAGACCAGTTGAGTGATCCAAGAAAATTGTGCACCCTGGAACCAGAACCATAACATGAATGAGCTAAAACAAAATTTTGGGAATTTTGAGAAAATTTGTAGTTGAATTTTGAATTGATATTTTTAGAGAAAAGATCAAAAGTTGCCTTTATTCAGGTGATTCAGTGACCCTTACAGGAGACCAGGAGATTTGATCATGATCCGGGCATGATGTTGTTTCATATGGGTTGCTTGATAAAATTGAGCGTGCGTGAAGAGGGGGGGGGGGGGGGGGCACATCCCTATATATTGTCCCTTTTCCCTTCCCCTTTACTCCCACCTCCCTAAATAATATTAAAAGGAAAAGAAACCTTATGGATATTTTCTGAATAACAACATTTTTTCTTTTATTTTGATGTTTTTTTTTTTTCAATTTTATCCACTTGCTTGGGAAGGTGTATTTATAATAATATTCAAAAACTCATTAATAATTCATCAAATGGTCGATAATACATCAAGTGCAGTGACTTTATATTGATCAACCTCCTCCTTATTAGTATGCAGTGTTTTATCAGCTGTCATATCACTCATTAGTATGTGGTGTTTTTCTCATATGCTTATTTCCAACATTCCCAAAAGCATCATTGTTATGAACTCTATTGACACACGCTTTTCCAGGAATGTTTTTAAAGCCATTCAAAAACTCGCAGCACGTGTTTTATTGGGTCTAAAACCACTTGGCCGTGCCTTGTGGTTTTAGACCCGATAAAAACACTCCGGCTCGTTTTTTAAACACTACATAATTTATTTCTGATGCATTATATTAAAATATCAATGCTCTTACAATGTACAATTTAATAAGAAATACAATATCAACAAACGCAAATATATACCGATACGGGTCTCACCCTACTGGAGACAGACTTGGACTTTTCTAGAGTACCTACCCCTGGTATCGCCTGTCGTGGCGCCCCCCAGGAGGTCTCCCTCCTGCCCTCGTCATCCCTAGATAATTTAGCTGTGCTTGCCTGCCACCCAATTTTGTCCATCATCTGCCTCTTGTATTACTGTATCACTTGACTTCACTTGTCCCCTGGCGCCAAGACGGCGCATAGGGCCTCGTATTATTGTAGGGCCTTGTGTTTTTGTATACTAATAGATAATTGGTTTTAAAGTAAGATATAATTAATTCTCGAAATAGCGTGTTAATACATTGTAGATGTTTATAAAATGTTATTTGTTTCCAGAACCAGAAATCATTTGACTCCGCTGTTCAAACAACTGGAGATGCGTGGCACTTTCCTTGCAGTGATGGATACCGGTGGCTTTGTGTTACAAAAGCATGAATGTTTATGAAGCAGCTTAGGTAGTCAGTGGACATTGTGCCAATTGCATTGAATTGGAATCGTTATGATAAGAAAAAAATTAACTGTCCTTGGACAAGAAGGATGACTGTTTGTGTATAATTCATCAGTCCTTTCCACCCAGGCCAAGCCCCGGACATTTTGATTAGGATGTTTTTGCTAACAAACTGGCAATTGCCCCACGTCTGGGACAAACGAGCCATTTAAATGCCCCGTGGTACAACTAAAAAAATAAAAGTTGATTTCTTCAGCTCTGGACTTACCTTCATTCTAGTGCAAGTTAATTCAGGCCAAACTAAAGCCCCATTCACACCAACAAAGCATGTTTAATTGAACCAGGTTTAACAATATGAAAATTAGTAACAGAAAGCTGAACTATTGGCTTTGACATAGGATTCAAGTAAACTTTCATTTGTACTAAATCTGCAGTCGACAAAAATACGAAAGCAGAAGGAAACAATTTTAAACTGTGTTTAGCTAAACAGCTTTTAAACCTGTTTTAGCCTTGGTGTGAATAGGGCATAAGTCTCAAATCAGTCTCATTTCTCACTATCGTTCTAGTGACACTTATATCCAGAAATGCACCTAACACTGAATTTGGGTACTTCATATTGTTGTTTTCATATGACTTCATGTTTGACAGAATTATTTGTGTTTTAGTAAGAATTAAGGTTAGGGGACACCTTGTGATGTCTATTATACTGTTCATAAATCTCATTAGCGTGCATTTCTGGACATATGGTAATCACGTGTTTGTCGTCTTTGCCTATAAAATTTTAATTGAAAGGACGTGAGATTCCGATGATGGAAAACTTACGAAGCTGCCAAATGCTCCTGGTGTGGACTGATGCCCGCCCCTCCCCCCCTCGGGACGGAAAATGTGAAAAATGCCCTACTAATTCCGAAGGGGGTAAGGCACTGCCGGAATCGACTGACGCATAAAGGGGACAGACCTTCTAACCAGAAAGATTCCTCGGCATTGGTTCATGATGAAACAGACAAGTCATCAGAGTAAAGAAAAGAATCATCACAGATATAAATATGTGCTGTTTGGACAAGCTCGATCATTTAGCGCCATAGGGTAATACACATGTTAATATTAGTGCCTTAACGCACAACGGAAAATAGTTCCCCCAGACGGATAATGCGTCTTGTGCCCGTCCTTATACTAGAGACGAATAACCAGGGCCCGGTTGTTCAAAAGCCGATTAACACTAATCCCCGTTTAAAAGTTAACCGATGTTTCTATCTCGCTTGTTATAAATCTTTTTAAAGGCTAATTTTAAGCTAATGATGAAGAATAGTCTGAGCCAAACCTAAGAGACAAAAATCATTTGGAAGAAACTTTATTGATTTGTAATTAAGCTCGAATCAAAGTTCACGTTAACCCAAGATTAGCTTAATCGGGCTTTGAACAACTGAGTCCAGACGAACAATCAGACGGATAATGTGTTCTCTAGTATTAAAACGGCCATTCTTTATAAGCTAGTCTTCCATCCCTCCCCTCCCCGACAAAACACTGAAACTCAAGAGTGGTAAGAACCAATGAAAACTTCATCAGTGGGTAAACTGTTAGTCGTGTCCCCTCTCTGCCGTAGATGCCTTAAATGAAAATCATCTCATTACTATTCAATGTTTTCGCTTTGTTTTATCGGTGAGTACTCTGTGTTCTTGACAGTTTCCCTTTCATCGTTTTCAACACAGCAAACTTCAACGGAAAACTTTTGAAACTCTTTGTAAAACGACACAGCGTACATCGCCAAACTCAGGCAAGCGATCCATTCTCCGGCGTTGCCAATCACGTGAAGAGCATAACCACCATCCTTTGGATTCCAGTGTTCAACGCCTTCGTCGCCAGTGAACTTCGTGTATGAAAACCATTTAAAGAATGGATACCCCACCCCTGTAAAGGTCATGATACAACAAACAGCCAAGCGGAAGACAAACATGCATTTGGTATTGAGGCCAACTGTGATCGTGTGGTAGCTGATAACGGTCTGGAACCAGTAGTAAACTAGACCGCTGACAAGTAGTAATGCTGTCCCGACATCATGAACTTTACCTATAGGTATCACGCTATTGTACTGAAGTGAAAAAAAAGGAGAAATTCATTAGATAACGGAAATGTTTTAACTTTAACTCCCGGTGAATTATATGTTCTTATGATATGGCAGACTTCTGACAAGATGATGGAAATCCTCTGCTATGATTGGTTACTCTTTGCCGACAAACAATGCCAACTTTAATGTTCTTAAGGACGGTGCCTACTATTGTTACTGCGCATCTCGAGATACTCGGGTTTCCTATGGGTGGTGCCTACTAATACAGGAGAAAGCATGACTTAGCAAGTGCTTTTAGTATCTCAAAAGAAAATTGGGGGTAGCCATGCATTTTTCAGAGGTAATTAAGCTTCAATTTAAGAAAAAAATCCCATACATTCCTTTATATTTTGGCGCTTTTTAGAGATATTATGGCTTAATTATCTCTGAAAAATGCGTGGTTACCCCGAATTTTCTTTTTGGATTCCAAGAGGCCTTGCTTAGATCTGCTTTTCCCGCACAGTCATAAGCCGCACAAAAATAGTTCGGCATTAGTAGGCACCGTCCTTAAGAAAATTGAAGAGCCGTAACCAGGATTCACGATGATTAAAAATTTTAAAACGTTCTCTGGGTAAAAATTGAAAAGATATGAGCTTTCGGCAACCATCCTGTTGAATTCAACGGATAAAATATGAAGAGAATATGAAATGAGGACTAATAAATACAAAAAATGTACAATGCAGGTCATGAGTGTGAAAAACATTATTTGTTAAGAAGAATAAGGTATTGATTAGGGAGTGGGCATGAGTTATTGTCAGCGTCAACAGTTTTCGCGGTATGCCAGGACTCAAGGGTCTTAAGGTGGCGATAATTGGACTTGTCAATGATTGAGGCATTCTCAAAGTCAATCTGGTGGTTTTTCGACCAAGCATGATTAGCCACATTAGAACCTTGGGCGCGCATTTCACATTTCTAATTTCTAACATGTTCCTTTTTCCTTGTGCTAAACGACCTTCTTGTTTCACCAATGTAGTTCCACGGACATGTGGTGCAGGGAATTTTGTAGATGACGCTGCACTGATCTACTTTTTCAGGACGAAATTTGGGAGCCGAGAATTTCGTGTTGAAGTGTTTTTAGAGGTTTATTGGTAACTTGTATGTCCTGTTTTTGAGGAACCTCGTTAGCGGTTCTGTGAGGCCTTTGATGTACGGAAGGGTCGCGAACCCTCGTGTAGGTGGCGGGTCAACACATTTGAAAAACATTCATCACAGTTGAATGTTTTTCAAATGTGAAATTTTCGCGCGAAATGTGAAAGCCGAACAGACAGTCAAACTGTGTTAGCTTACACAAATTTGCCTTTTATAAGGCTATAAAATGATGTGGGAGTGTAGGAAACAATATATTTTTTGAATTATCACAACAAATGTTAACATTCTTTTTTAAGAATTGTGCTTCTCTCGTTCGGGTGCCCCAATTTCAGCTGACTCGGTAAATTTTGAGAGATTGGTTGTGACCTTACAGAGGTAATCCTGTGAAGCATTCTATCCTTATACATGATCATTTGTGCGTCAGGTGGAGTAAGACTATTAGTTAGACTATTTTAAATCGCAGCATTTTCAGGGGGTGCACTGAACGGGGGCGCCGAACATGACAACTTTTAAAGCAAAATACGTAAAAATGTTGAGTGTGTCACTGCTGGGTTGGTTTCTGCATGGGCGACACTACACAGCTCTTAGAACAATGAACAAGCAACTGAAGCAAATGGATCCTAGTCGTGATATAAGAGAGGTGTGTAATATACTGAGATCCAACGAAATTAGAGATGCTGCTGTTTGGTTTTCTGAACTGACTTTCATGTGCGAAAACCTGAATTTTGGTTGCTCTTAAATTGTCATAAGGCACTTTTCATTTGGGCTGTTCAGTTTTCCATAATTACATGCTAATCTAAATATACTGATAATAAATCTTATCAGGAGCTCCTGATCTTATACCTGCATATTGGTTAAGATTGTCCTTCCGAGTAGAGCAGTTTCATTTCTCTTTTGAAGTTCAAACTAGAAGTAAAATCATAAATTAAAGGTAAGGTTTAGATGGTCCAACTGACCTACGATTGTCCCATATCATGTGCATATCGAAAGCTGAAAAATATTTGGCTCATCCTCGGTGTAAAAAACTGTTACGTTCACGAGTGATGTAGAACAAAGAAAACTAAAAAGTCAAAACAATAGATAGAACGAAGATAATAGTAATAAAACAAAGACAAACTTCACAGGTTTTTACACCAAGGTAAACCCAAAATATTTGACCAAATAAGCGGGAACGTCTTCATGATAATGTCATAAAAAATTGAATGTCATTTACTTGAGTGAAAACCGAAGACATACCTCCGCGGCTCGAAAATTTGCCACTATTACAACACCCACGAAACAGGAAACGCCAAATGGCAAAGAAACCTTGTTTAACCACTTCACCCTCCGTGAAATATTTTGCTCGAAGCCACCTTGAATTCCGTCGAGTTGAAGATAACGACAGAACATCGCCATTAAGCCGAAGAACGCCACAATCACCATCAGAAAACCAAAGATGGATCCCTCGGGTTGAAATGATGCTGCTTTACTAATGCTTGGTAAAAACGGATACACATGGTCCAATGATACTGCTATGATATATGGAGTAAAAATTGTAACACAAGTCAAAATAGGCCACAGTAAAGGTAGAGCGTGAACTGTGCGCGAAAACTTGGCCATGTCGAACCTTTGTGAAGTAAATGTTACAACAAATTTCATTAGCATATAGTGAGGTACTTTTAAAAAAGTGTTATGAAATTAAATTATGCCTCGCTGTCAGTTTACGTTAGGGAAATGAAATTTTTAACTTCTGCCATCTCGTTGCTGCTCCTTTTTCAGCAAGGGGTATCTTTTTCTGTTTGTTTTTTCCTTGTTTTTTTTTTTTCAGGAATAAATATTTTGCGTAGCGGCGTTTATTTTTGGCCGATTTAAATTTGGTGTCACCGTAGAAACCAAGTTAAACGTTAATAACTTTTTCACACCCCTTGGAACCTTCGAGAACTAAATATTTCAACAAATTTCATTAGCAAACCAGCGGCGCCTACTGCAGCAAGGGGCGTAATTTTTAAGTCCTACTACGACGAAAATTGTGCACCTGTTGACTGGTAACTTGGCAACCGGTCGTCGAAACGTCGGATTTTCATATCGCTAATTTTCATTCTAAAATATATGCAGTGAGTCTAGTGTTTCTATGCGTGGAAGGAGCCCAGAGAGTTTATGGAGTCAGACTCCCATGAATCTTGGAAACCTTGATCATAGGCTCATCATAGCTTTAATAGACTATTCTTAAATTTGCCGAGTGTGGCAACAAGTAGACTAAACAAGTGGTTGAGCCAAAGGGCTTAGAATAAGGCCTAGGAGGTATCTATTGGCCCTTGGGGTCTTGCCCTTGCCAGACGGTCAAAGCAGTTTGCTAGATATCCGTTTCTCTTGCTGTAGTTCCTCTTGTGGCTAATCCTGCCAACATTTGAGCGGCAGGACTGGGTGCAGTAAGGGCACGTAAAAGTGTAAAAATTTGAGACGGCGGTCGTTTGACGCTCTCTCTGTTTTCTTGGATCGCGCTTCTCTTCTCACTCGGTCCTCAGCATCTCTTCCTGCAGGGCTGCTCACGTGCGCACCGCAGTTCTCTGAGCCGGTCGATCTCACGCCATTCATTCCCAGGATTTTGGGTCGATCTGTAGATGCTTCATGGTGTCCTTGCACGTGTCTTTTTATGTGTGCGTCTTAGAAGGTATTGAAATGTAAAATATCCTAAGGGACGATGGCGCCCCATTATTATTATTATTATTATTATTATTATTATTATTATTATTATTATTATTATTATTGTTGTTGTTATTATCACTTGGATTAGAGCATTGCTTTCTTTTGAGATTTTAAGATCGGTACACACATGCGTAAGAGGCTCCAGGACACCTTTCCACAACTTGAATTCCACAAGGGGAAGTACAACATGTTTATTGTGCCAAGTTCATGCTTACTGTAGCCTATAATGACAATCCAATCTTAAATAATATATATAGATAAAAAAACACAATAAAACGTAAATAATGTTTTGAATCAAAATGTTAACCGGAAAGACGAAACAAACAAGGTTCGCAACATTCGCTACATTGTTGTAGACAATTTATGCTTACTGCAGCATATAAATGGCACACAATTAGAATACGTATATCATTAAAATAGATACAGAAACGTAATTTTCCGAAGACAAATGTCGAATACTGCATCATTTTATAGAAAAAGGTTTTTACACATGAAAAAGAACTGTATACTGGCCGTTGTCAAGAGGTTATTTTGGCAATTGGGGACGCGCTTTAGTGGCCGTTGCCGTTGTAGAGAGGTGGCCGTTGTAGAGAGGTTTAAACAAGATCTAATGTATGGACAGTCCGCCGGGACAAAAAAAAAGTGGCCGTTATAGAGAGGTGGCCGTTGAGAGGTGGCCGTTAGTGGAGGTTTGACTGTACTCTCTTTTTTAATCGAAATGAATTGTAAATAGTTCTTTTTTTCTTATTTTAACATGTATGTATATATTTTGCTTGGAATATTATTATTATTATTATTATTATTATTATTATTATTGTTATTATTATTATCTGTTTTCTACTTTTAACTTGTAAATAACAATTTCCTTGGAATATTTTAATAAAGTTACTATTAATTTATTTAAAAAAATTATTATTATTATTATTATTATTATTATTATTATTATTATTATTATTATTATTATTATTATGATCATCATCATTCAGTATATCAGCTGTTTTCATAAGCAAATGAAAGTTGACGAAAACGACGAATAGCGTGAATTATGAACAGACTACAATAACACAAATCAACTAATTTTCGCCCGGTTAGGTCAGCTGGTGGACACTGGACTGCAGAGTTATCAATTAAACGAACATTGATAGTGGTTCAACATAGAATCACTGAGAAAAAACAGCATGCGCAGTATTCCTTCAGATAAAATTATTAATGCTGTTAAAAAGAAATAAATTTTTAGAAGTGTTATTCAAGGTGTTGATGTGGCAATACCTATCGCTTATTTCACTGCATGAAAGATTTAAATCCAATATCTGTGTAAATCGATGGCAAGAGAATAGGAAATGTAGTTCGTTGTCGATTTCAGCACAAGGGGCAAAATTGAAAATTTTCTGGTGTTTTGCTGTCTAGTATTTTCGATTTCCGGGTTTGATTTGTAGACTTCCATCTTAACGACAGAAATTTTAAACAAAATCTAAACAACAACAACGACGACAACGAGAAACAAATTAAAAATAGTTTGTGGCCTACTTCGTTCTTTAACTGAATTCAACTATGTAAACCAAATCAAAGCAACGATTCAGGAAACGTTTGACGAGTACAAAAACGATGAATCAGTCAACCCCTCCCTCCTTTGGGAAATGATAAAGCTAAAAGTGCGCGAAAAATCGCTCCGCTACTCTAAGAATAAAACGAATCAGGCTAAACAACGCGAAATGTGTGTGGAACAAACAATTGCCAGATTACAAGAGGAACTCGACAACAGAACTACTGGAGTCGCACCCTCTTCACACCTGGAGGAGCAATTGAACGATAGTAGACTTGAGCTTGAGAAGGTTATTGAATTTCGCACGAAAGGCGCAATTTTGAGATCAAAAACTAGATGGTACAATGATAGTGAGAAAAACACCAAATATTTTTTAAATCTGGAAAAACGACACTTTAAGCAAGGGACAATTAGTCAAATTAAAATAAATGACCGTGAGTTTGTTACCTCGGATAAAAAAATATTAACAGAGTGCGTATCATTCTACAAAAACCTCTATTCAACCAAAAGCATGACATACGACCAAAACGATGCAACCTTTTTTCCTGAGCGTGAAGATGAAAGCGCTATCCACGAATAAGCTGAGCTAACTATGTGCGAAGGAGCGCTTACCGAAAAAGAATGCCTAGAGGCACTCAAAGGTATGGGAACAGAAAAGACCCCTGGGACTGACGGTATTCCAGCTGAATTTTACAAAGTATTTTGGAATGATATATCTGTCATCCTTACTAGAGCACTGAACTATGCTTATGAAACTGGACAACTCTCAGTAACTCAGAGAAGAGGAATCATCAAACTCATTCCTAAGAAAGACACAGAACCATTCTTTATCAAAAACTGGAGGCCTCTAACCCTCCTGAACTGCGACTACAAAATAGCGGCAAAGGTAATTGCTAATCTATTGAAACCTTTTCTTCCTAATCTCATCAATTATGACCAGACGGGTTTTATAAAAGGTAGATTTATTGGAGAAAACATTCGCGTTATCGATAGTGTCATTTGCTATGCCAAAGAAAAAAATATTCCAGGACTACTCTTGTTTTTGGATTTTGAAAAAGCTTTTGATACGATAGAATGGTCCTTCATAAGAAAAACTTTTCAATACTTTGGTTTTGGCAGCAGCATCCTAAAGTGGCTTAATCTTTTTTATTGCTGCCGAGAAAGCTGTGTTTTGAACAACGGTTGGGCGAGTGATTTTTTTGAAATTCAAAGAGGTGTAAGGCAAGGTTGTCCTCTCTCACCTTACTTGTTTGTTTTGTCAGTTGAAGTGCTAGCCAAGGCAATTCGGGAAAACAAAAATATTAAAGGTATCTTCGTGAACGGTAAAGAAATTAAATTAAGTCAGTATGCAGACGATACAACACTCATACTTGATGGTATACAAAGGAATCTTTAAGAGCCTCTCTTAAAACGCTGGATGAGTTTTATGAAGTGTCTGGTTTAAAACTTAATGATAAAAAAACAGAAGCCCTTTGGATTGGAGTAAATAGCGGGAACGATGGAATATCAATTTCTGGAAGAAATTTTAAATGGCCTAAATACAAAGTTAAGGCTTTAGGCGTCTGGTTTTCAATTGACCCGGAAGCAACAACAACCTTAAATTACAACGAAAAACTGGATAAGGTTCGAAACGTTTTAAGCTGCTGGAAATACCGCAGACTTACCCTAACTGGAAAAATTACAGTCTTAAAGAGCCTAGTAGCTTCTCAACTCGTATATGTGCTTTCTCCTTTACATACAAATGTGAAAGCTATCAAAGAAGTAAATAAGCTATTCTACTCATTCCTCTGTAATGGAAAAGGCGATAAAATTAAGCGAGATATAATTATTAATGATTACCCAAATGGGGGTCTCAAAATGATAGATACACAGGTTTTTAGCAAGTCCCTAAAAGCGGCATGGATTAAAAAATATCTAGACGAAGGAAATCAGGGAAAATGGAAATATTTTTTTGATCTTGAGCTGGAGAGGCATGGCGGTTCAATAGTACTCACTAGTAACCTAAACAAGAAAGACACCATAGAGAATCTCAAGATTAAAAACTGCTTTCTAAAAGAGACTCTGCTAATTTGGGCAGAAGTCAATTTTGATGAACACATAGTGTCAGAGAAACAATTTCTTGAACAAATTTTATGGCACAACTCTTTAGTAAGAATCGATAACTACCCTATCTTCTATCGAGAATGGTTTGACAGGGGCGTCACGAAAGTGAAACATTTCAAAGATGCCTCCAACAATTTTTTGTCATTAGCTGAGATGCGGCGCAAATACAACCTTAATATTTGCCCTCTAAAATACTATGGCCTTTTGTCAACTCTGAAATCTCTTCGGAATACATAAAAAACAACTATGCCAACAATTGTGATTATGAAAGCTTCGTGGCCAAATTAACAAAGTGCCAAAGTGCAAACAGACTGGTTTACACTAAATTAATTTCCACAAAATGCACGCACCCATCTCATAATCAACAGAAATGGCTAAAAGACTGCCAACTGGATGATGTTGATTCAATTAACTGGCGAGATGCCTATCAACTAGCCTCTAAATACACTAAAAGTACGAGAATTCTTGAATTCCAGTTCAAATTTTTACATAGACGAATAGCAACAAATGACTTCCTAACAAAAATTGGAGTAAGGGACAACCCAAACTGCTCCTTTTGTAATGGGGAACAGGAGAAACTTTTTCATCTCTTTTGGTCTTGTCCTAAAGTGGCCTCTTTCTGACATGATTTAACTGTAAGGCTAACTTTTCTCCACATTACTCCCGAACATTACATAATATACCCACTGGTCGCTCTCGGTCTAAAGCCGGATTCTTCCAAGAACTACCAGCAAATTAATTTTTCCTGCCTCCTAGCTAGGAATTATATCTGGATGAGCAAAAGAAAAGAAACCGCACCAAAGGTAGAAGGTTTTCTACAATACTTGAAATCAATTTACAATATGGAGGCCAATGCAGAATGCGCTCATTCCAAAAAGTGGGAATTTTTGAACACTTTTTGTTAGAAAGCCTTGTTTTTTTTTTTAGTTATCAGTGTGTCTCGATCCACTGTACATTTTACCTGTTTTTTACTTTGGGTACATTTCAGTGCTCCGCTTTCACTGCCCTTAATTCAAGAAAAAAAAAAAAACACAAACTGCTTTGTATATATAAGTACTGTATTATAAAATAATAAAATATGACTGCAGCGTTTTCTTAATTGTAATTGTCAGTAATGTATTTGTTTTTTTTTTTTTTAGAATTGCTTTTGATTACTTTATTTATTGATCGTTTCAAAATGTGTATTGCAATTGTAAGTTATTAATAATAGGTTATGTGTAGTGTTGTTGGTTATTGCGATATACTTATTTGTAACGCTGTAATTATAAGTAACAGGAATAAAACAAAGAAGTAAGTAAGTAAGAACTGATAATAGTGTAAGTTATTGCATTGTATTGTAGCGTAAGCGTATCCTTTGTAGACCGTATGTTAGTTTTGCATGGTAACGTGTAAGTATTGTTTTTGCTTTGTATTTTATTGTAAGTAGAGTAAACATCGTATGGTAAATAGGGTAGGAACAATGTAAGTAACTAAACAAAAAAAAAAATTAAAAAATAAAAAAAAACTTCGTTCTATGACTTGTTGTTGGTTGGTACTCCTGTGCATGTGAGAGAACTGACTGGGAACGAATCAACATCCCGGAAGCGGTGCTCGAAGCAACTTCTGGCCTGATCAAAGCTTGAGAATGCAGAAACATATTGAACTGAAGTACAGAAAACTGAAGGTGAAGACCTATAAAAAGCTGTTTTCTTCCGTTGAAGGTTGCTCATGGTAAGTGAAGGTAAGGGAACTATATTTTCTGAATGTCTTTGCCAGCATGTTCAATACCGAATAACTTTAGCACCAGATCAAAGCCTACATATACATGCTCTGCAACGCGCACTGTAGCCTTCGTTCCTTTTTTAAAAAAGTTGGAAACGACCACAGTGATAGGAAGTGAAACAGCTCAGTACATGGAGCACTTGTTCTAATTACCGGTTACTGAAAGTAAGCGTACAATTCTCTTGAGAGACCTGTAGAATATGCGTCCGCTGCGTCCTGCATGGAATGACGCATGAATCCTTTTGAAAGACAGCACGTAGATCCACTGCAAGCTGTACAACGATCAATGTTGAGGTCCGTTGTCACCTCAGCGATGCAACTATGATGTATTAAGTACTAGTATAGTCTAAAATCTAGCACATTTCACATTTCCAACGTCAGTCACCCTACATGTTGCTTACTGGGGCCATTAACACAAACTGTTACGTTTAAACAAATTTCAGTATAGTCACATCACAGGGTAATGCCTAGATACGTTCTCTTCTTTCCCTCCTATGTCTGCCATTAATGCAGAGTCAACTGTTGTTTGCAAAGGAATGTTTTACTAGCTACAAGACTTGTGCAGTGGTGTACATTGTTGTAAGTTAATATGATGATGTGATTTATTCACTTAAATATTTCTAAGTATTTATAATTTTTGTACTTAGTTTGCCAGCTTGTTAGGTGACTACATATATACCTGTATTTATGAAAACATAGCTCCAGAAATGTTGCCTTAGGTTAGTTTTACTTGTGAGATTTTAATTTTTTTTTTTTTGCATTTTTCTTTTGGTTCACATCAATAAGTAGAAAGCACACAATTAAGCTCATTAGGAGACATTTACAAAATAAAAATAGTTTTCTTTCACCCCCCTGACCCTCCCTCCCTCCCTCCCTCCTTCACTCCCTCCTTGTTTTGCTAACCTAGCCCCACTCTCTCTCTCTTCGAACATCTTTTAACCACACAATGATTTCGCTTTGAATTCGGCGCGTGCTCTGAGCTCAGAACTAAGTCACTAGACCTAGCGTTTTGTTTGGCTTCCTGAAGCAGAGTTTTCCTGAGGACATCATTAAGTCAAGTGAGGGAAAAATCTTACAGGTGCAGCTCCTGCCTCGTCTAATATTCTCCCTTCTAGTAATCTTTTGTGCTAAACAGGTAATTTTTAGTTACTCGGGCAGAGACTAAGGGTTGCATCATTGTGAGCTTTGCTTGAGGAGGTAACAGTCTTTGACCGTAGATTTCTAGTCGGGCAGCATGAAATTAGGATGAAGTTTTGACCTGGCCAAAGACTTTTAGTTAGTAATTTTTTCTGGTTGAAAATGGTGCTAACCTTTCCCATCCAAATGTTGATTTCAACATCTGGGACTTAAAGTAATTTAATGGCAGGCAAGTGAAAGAATTGGCGAGGATTTTCTCTTCGAAAAGCATGAGTTTGCCCTTATTAGCTATAGCGACGTTAGGCTAGTGATCGATTACTCCTGAAGTGGTATTTTGTGTGGGATTTCTGCTAGAAAGTGTCGTAAATAATTTCCAGATGTTTGATCGCTGTGGTTCGCGTCCAACATGTCAATCTAGTATAAAGATGAAAAATCAATTTAAAACGCTGTCTTGCTATGATTAAGCTGATTTGTTTGTAGAAAGCTAAACTTGAGCGCTAAAAGACCGAATTTTGGGTGAGATTTTAGATGCGTTGGCGCATTTAATTACTGTTTAACTGTGACACATTTTGTAGGAAATTCACAGGTCGATGTTTCATTTCATGGGTCAATGTCAATTGTCTAATTTCAAAGAAAAGCCACTTTTTTTACCTCCCATGCTATTTTTTGACCTTACTTTCTTGTGATGAACCCTAATTGAAGTCTTGTTAATGACTAGCATATTTCTTCAGCCTAGAGAGTCTCAAAATGTGCCCAATTTCTGGGGGCTATGTTTTCATAAATCCAGGTATATATATAATTTTCTGTTTCCCTTCCTGCCTGACCACCTTTTTAATATAATTTCTGTCTTAATATCTTGACATATAGTTCCGCCTGCTAGTGATAAAAATTATTAAATAAATTTACTAGTATGTATGTACAATGTATGTATGCAAGAAGATTGATGCTACTTCTTGGCTGGCTTGAGCTTAAATATGCATTGTTGTGAATTTCAAGTAAAATTTCAAGTTTTTAAATTGCGGCTGGAGCATGGGGGCTGGCTCACATCAATTATAAAAAATGTTAGTACAGGAAAGAATTGATTCTGTTTTTTGTATTTTGTGTCTATTTCTGCGAGCTGTGGGCATTTTGAATGTTTTGGGCTTGGTTGTCATCTTGAGGAATGGGACCAAGTTTTGGAAATCCCGGGAATTTTCGGCATGTGCTGAGATTAATTAACAATTATTCCACATGCATGCACGCATTGGATGTGAGATGATACATAGCCAACAAGGCATGTAGTGTTAAGTTGGCTAAAATCATCTCATATCTAACAACACTTGCTGAATATTTGAGATGAAACAAGAATTAATATAATTGTTTTATTAACCCATTGATCACCGTGCCAGCCAAACCAGCCACGTTTTCGCACACTATCACGACCGGTTCACATTCAGTTCCTGCCTCCCCTAGAAGGGAATTTTTTGTCCCCTATTGTTCTAATTGTCTTCAGAAAGGACTGACTAATCAGAATCCACTTTCTGTGCATATACCCCTGTATTTATAGGTCTTAGGGGGGCCTACGCAAAACCATCCCTATACAAAACCATCCCAAATTTCAACTTGATACATGCTTTTTAGATAATTTTAATTTAACTGTACTGTAGCATACTGAAACACACCCTCTCTGGCCATCTCTGTTGTCATCACATCACCTCTCTTCTCTTGACTGATGTTTGATCAAAATTCTACACAGTTCAAGGCAATTTTACTCATCATTTTGCTCCATGTTTTTTTTTTTAAGAAATCTGCATTTTTCTTCTCCAGGTGATTGACCTTTTTGTCCAGGGATGCAAATGATTGACTATGGCATCCACCTCACAGGAATATCAAGAATGTGACCAAAGTTATGGATCCAGTAAAATTAAAGTCACCATTTTGGCTTCTGAATGGGGATCAACCAAGGGAGGGCTTTCCACCATAAATAGAGAGTTAGCCATTCAGCTGGCCAAGTGTTCTGGTGTGGAGATAACTTTCTTCCTACCAAAATGTAGTGAAGAAGATAAGAAAGAAGCCCTTTGTCACAATATTAACATAATTGAGGCAACACGAAGGCCTGGTTTTGATGAACTGGAATGGCTTAGCTTTCCACCACAGCATTTGCAAATCGACATAATCGTTGGCCACGGGGTGAAACTTGGTCGCCAGGCACAACTTATAAGAGACTATCACAAATGCAAATGGATTCAAGTAGTGCATACAGATCCAGAGGAACTAGGAATGTTCAAAAGCTATTCAAATCCGATTTCAAAGGGTGAAGAAAAGCACAAGATTGAAGTGGAGCTGTGTGAAATGGCTGATTTTGTCATTGGAGTGGGACCCAAGTTGAGTGAAACCTTGCGCTCATATCTTTGCTGGTGTCAAAAGGATCAAACTGTTCTTGACTTCACTCCAAGTATTTTTGATGAATTTTCAAGTGTTAAACAGGCTCCAGATGAGCGAAAACATCATAGCATCCTTGTGTGTGGCTGTGGAGATGCTGAAGATTTTGAATTAAAAGGATTTGACATTGCAGCAAAAGCTGTTGCCACATTGTCAGACACACATCTTGTTTTTGTTGGAGCACCTGATGGAAAGCACGAGCAAATAGCAGAAAAATTGTGTGGATGTGGTATTTCTGCTAGTCGGCTGAAGGTGAAAGGATATGACAAATGCCGAGATAGATTGAAACAATTATTTTGTCAGGTAGATCTTGCACTCATGCCTTCTAGAACAGAGGGCTTTGGGCTGACAGGTCTTGAGGCCCTATCAGCTGGTCTGCCTGTTCTTGTCAGTAAGAACTCAGGGTTTGGAGAAGCTCTAAGCAAAGTACAATTTGGATCATCATTTGTGATTGGCTCTGAGGATCCTGAGGTATGGTCTGCAGCAATCAAGGAAATCCTGGCTAAAGAAAGGCAGACTCGAATTGAAGAAGCTGAAACTTTGCGCACTTCTTATCAGAAGAGATACAATTGGAGCAAACAGTGTAACAGTCTCCTTGCCAAGATGGTCAGCCTGGTTCATGGTAATTAAGTTTTGTTGCATGCAAAGTAGGAATGCTTAGAAATGTGACCGCATCTTTTCTAGGTGTTCAATGCCAGGTGCAGCACTTTACACAATCAACTCAAATGAAACACTAGGAGTAATTCAGAGGTGTACAATGGCCAAACTTACATTTTAATAATTCTTTAAAAAGTCATTCTAGGTTCATGATTCAGTTCTTGTGACACTCTGCATTAGACATGTGATACCTTTTAATGGTTATTTTTTATCATCTTTGTCATCTCATGGTTGAATACAAGCATTTTTCAAATGTTCAAATAAATTTTTCCATGCACAAATCCTGTTACAGAAAGAACAAGCAAATTAATATTGGTACATGTAGATGACTGATCAATGTGTTCAAGTTGACAGTGTACATGTCAGGTATAATTTATTTTAGTTTGATGGCGTCTGTTGATTTTTATTGTTATTACAATTGTAATTATGTGTTAATCAAATTCACTGTTTGGGCTGGAAGTGAGTTGCAAAGGTTAAGCATGGGGTTCACAACCTGTGGCCTACTGATGCTCTGCGCATTCTGTTCTTTCCTTTACCAACTGTCACGCATTGATATTAAGTGTCTATCATTTACTCAGAATTCTGGCGGTCCCCAGGAAACACACCCGCTCCAAGAGTTCAATGTTGTAGGGCATCCCCAGCAGTTTTAATCATTTACCAAGTTTACCTAAGACTACCCAATGCACCAATGACTACTAGAATGATCAAGACTGATCGGTTTTTCCAAATCCATTTCATCTTGTGCTTTAAGTCATGGTAGATAGTTCTCAATTTTTCTCTCTCCTTACTGTCATCCTGGTATCAAAAGGGGCAGGCAACATACAATATGTGGCTTATTGTGATCAAGGTGGTGATCTGTTTGTATCTTGAAATCCCAAAGCAATTTGTATCTTTCTGACTTAGACACTGGATTAAGGCTTATGATCATACCAGTTTGTTCCCTCTCAAACCGCAAACCGTCTCAAACCACACTTCTCACTAAGATCCCAGTAAATTACCCGGGCAACCTTGCAATGTCGCCATGATTTATATTGATTATGGGCGAGGGAAGCCCACTCTGCTGCAATATGACTGACTGTCTCAACTCTGTCACCACATGCTTATTCTGCATGCCGAGGATATAATTGTTCTGCCTGTCAATAACTTTCTTTACACTGTTTGTCTGCCGTGCCTGATCCTGTACTTCCATGAGAAGACCTCCAGTCTCCTTTTTTAGGTTGACCCTCTTTTAAATTATTCCCAAAACTCTGGATCTCTTTTTTCATCAGTGCTTCTCAAAAATTGTCCATGGAAGGGTTTTTCATAGTTACTGTATCTTTTAGCTCTTTCTCCCAAGAATGTTTTCTGGTCTTTACCTAGCCTGTGAACAAGCTCTCCATTAGCCATGAGGGGATATAGTGTGAGCTGGGGCGGGGGTGGGATAAAGGAAAGCTTGCAACCATGACTAAAGAATGTTCATTTCCATCCCAGAAACAGCAAGAAACCCCAGAGATGGGTTGAAATTCTCCTCAAGTGTGAAATTTGACAGCTGCTTTCATGACAATCAATTTTGATATTGCTGCTGTCATTGTCATAATTTTCTATTCTTTATCTGTTGAACAGAATACAGTTTTCCTTAACTCTGCTTCCCGTTAACTCTTCCTCCTATCCACTTGGTACCTTTGATTGAAAATATTTCCACTTCCTACACTGAAGTGTTCCTATTGGAAGGTATGGTAACAGTGATGAGGTCGAGGCATTTATTCTTTCTGTAGTCCTTGATCACAGTATCCATTTATTGTCATCATTATCATCTTCATCATCATCATCGCATCATCATCATCGTCGTCATCATCACCATCGTCATCATTATAAATTATTGTTATGTTTTTTTTTTTCAGCAGATGTTTCTTCCAGTTTTTCGAATTTTGCACAGACTGGTGATAAATTGCCTCCTCCTTCTTCCCTGACCAGCTCTCAGCAGACTGAAGTTGCTATGAAAAACAATGCAGGTACCCTCCCAACATACACTTAGGGCTAATGGAATCTGGAAGTGCATAATTTATTCTATGAGGGAATTGTTCTCTGTTGCTCACAGTCAATAGAAAAACTGTACAGCTATTTTGACAAAAACAAAATGCTCTAAGAAGAAATTGCATGCTATAGGTTGGATGCTGCCCTTTTGTTACACCAATCAGATTGCAGGTTGGTGTTTAAGTGATGAATTTGATTTAACTGCTTTCTGAAGGTGAGGAAGGATTTTAACATAAGCCATCTTGATTTCATGGGATCGGTTGGTTAGTTCAGTAGAATCCCGGTAACTAGAACTTGGATAACTCAAATTCCCCACTAACTTGAACTAAGTCCCGTTTCCCTTGGATTTGACCCTACTTTTCAGTCACTTTTACTCGGATAACTTGAATTTTTAAATCCCTTGATTGAGTTTTACCCCGATAACTTGAATTCTGGTTCTTGCTCCTCCTGTCATGTTATTTGTAAAAAACACTGGAATTGACACTTCTAAAGCAATTTCATTTTAATCAGTGCAACAGATCACGCATTTGACAGTCATTTCCAATCTTTTTAGTCAAACCGCATGCACTGGCTCTTAAGCTGTCACGCAGAAAACAAAAAACAGTGCTACAATGAATAAAAACATGAATCTATTGGACCTTGAAACGCCTATGAAAATACAGTATACATGTATTTAAACTGTTTTAGCTAAGACGTACGTTTTCCAGTAGCTGAATACAATTTCATAAAGTTCACATCTCAAGGCATTCCAATTCTTTCTTTAAATTGTTGACAAAGTTTTTTTTTACCCGAAAGCCTCAGCTTACATGGGACTAACAGTTTCTGATGAGAGTAAGTTTAATTTACCCTAGGTTGTATACTGAAGTGCTGATAATCAATAAACTATAAATTATTTACATGAAAAGTCGAATTTTTAATTTACCCTGGGTTGAATACT
This sequence comes from Pavona decussata, assembly GCF_977016875.1. Classification (NCBI taxonomy): domain Eukaryota; kingdom Metazoa; phylum Cnidaria; class Anthozoa; order Scleractinia; family Agariciidae; genus Pavona; species Pavona decussata. Next base: position 2,044,587 of record NW_028145486.1, on the reverse strand, counting down.
GAAGTGCTGATAAATTTTAATAAACTATAAATTATTTACATGAAAAGTCAAATTTCCGATCTACCCCGATAACTCAAAGCCCCGCTGACTCAAATAGTTTTTCATCTCCTTTCAGAGTTCAAGTTACCGGGTTCTGCTGTAGTTAATAATGCCGTAACATTTGGTCAGTTGGTTGCTTGGGTGGCAAACAACTATTCGAGAGCTGACGTTTCCAGCCTAACCTAATTCATCAGAGTGGATTTACTCTGTCTTAAGCGCTCAACACCCTGGATACATTTTGACAAACATTTCAGAGTACTGATGGGATGTTAAAATAATAGCATTTAGCTGTTCTTGCAACAGCGTTAAAATAAAGTGATATTTGAAAATGTTGGAGTGTTCAGCCAAGGCTTAACCTGAAGTGCATTTAAATTGCGATCATGCACTAAACATCTCAATCATTGAAAATTTTTTGCACAGAAGTCCAAGAAAAAATGAAAGAGAAGCAGAGGAAAAGAAAAACTCAAGGTTTGTTAATAATAATAATAATAATAATAATAATAATAATAATAATAATAATAATAATGATAATGATAATGATAATGATAATAATAATAATAATAATATTAATAATAATAATAATAATAATAATAATAATAATAATAATATAATGATAATAATCTCTTTATTAATATAATTATTCCTCTGGAACCTCTAAGGCAGAGGACAACCAAGCGGAGGATAGCAAAGGATACTTTTGCGCTTAGCCAAGACATGGTACTGGCGTAGTCCTCATCCCTTCTTAATGTTTGGTTCAAGCTAAACCACAGGTCACCAAAGCGTATGTGACACAGGTTACCATGCAAGCGTGATTTAAGACTTTGTATGGAGTTAAAATTAAATTGAAATTTAGACAACAATATTCCCACAAAATTCACCAAAAATATAATAAAGTCTGAAAAATCTTACCCGGTGTGTTTTGCTGTGTTTTCAATGCTTCTCAGTGCTGCTAAACGCTGTTTAGGGCGGTTTATCTCTCAGCAGCTGTTCCACGTGCATCACTGTATTATGTTAATGACAAGGTAGGAAACTAAAAGTCGAATTTGAATATAATTTGGCCCGTCATTTGAGGAGAGCACTTCGAAAACCTCGCTTAAATTTGCTTGAAACTTAAGCACTCGCCTAACTGTCTCTCCATATGGCAAGAAGGATGATGTGCGGTCCTACCTGGGCAGATAATTTTCGGCGAAGTTTATTTATTGAGACACAGGCCTTCGTTGAAGACAAAGTTCATTTCAAATTGGGTGCCATTTTTGCCGCCGACAGAGCCGTGTCGCTGGAATGTTGGAACAAACTCACGGTCAAACCTAGGCACAAGTACTAAAATGTGCCCAGCCGGGGAAATCCACGGGAAGCCTTTGGCACGTAACAAACCACAGAAACCCCCTCCCGGCTAAGTGCAGTTCTGTACCAGCCAGCCGTGCTAGGCGTGACAGCAAGAAACGCCTCTTGAGAATATAAATTGACTTTTGCATTATTATTATTTTTTTTTTTTTTGTGAATTGACTTCGCGATTTTCCAACTCGTAACTTACGAGTTGGCTTTTATTGAATAAAAGCTGACTGAAAGAAACTGAAAATTTGTCTTTGTATCTGTTGTATTCACGCTCTCCAAAAAACCTTGAATTTCGCAAAGTTGTTGTTTTGCCGAGAACGGCAACATTTTTTACACACGTGTAAAGTCATTGTTTTGCTCATTAAACCTTTTGTATTTCGAAGTTCTCATTACCGGCTTATTCATTGCGAGCAGGAGGGAGGAAGGAAAAGTAATCTGAGTCGTTTGAAAAGATCTGGCGATGCGTGTTTGGTCGTTTCGGTAGGTCACAATCAATACAATCCAAGAGACGTTTCTTGCTGTCATGCCTAGCACGGCTGGCTGGTACAGAACTGCACTTAGCCGACTTCCCCGGCTGGGCACATTTTAGTACTCGTGCCTAGGCTTGACCTTGAGTTTGTTCCAACATTCTAGCGACACGGCTCTGTCGGCGGCAAAAATGGCACCCAATTTGAAATGAACTTTGTTTTCAATGAAGGCCTGTGTCTCAATAAATAAACTTCGCCGAAAATTATCTGCCCAGGTAGGACCGCACATCATCCTTCTTGCCATATGGAGAGACAGTTAGGCGAGTGCTTAAGTTTCAAGTAAATTTAAGCGAGGTTTTCGAAGTGCTCTCCTCAGATGACGGGCCAAATTATATTCAAATTCGACTTTTAGTTTCCTACCTTGTCATTAACATAATACAGTGATGCACGTGGAACAGCTGCTGAGAGATAAACCGCCCTAAACAGCGTTTAGCAGCACTGAGAAGCATTGAAAACACAGCAAAACACACCGGGTAAGATTTTTCAGACTTTATTATATTTTTGGTGAATTTTGTGGGAATATTGTTATCTAAATTTTGATTTAGTTTTAACTCCATACAAAGTCTTAAATCACGCTTGCATGGTAACCTGTGTCACATACGCTTTGGTGACCTGTGGCTAAACAAAGTGCTTATGCCATGAAAAGTCATGACATTTAAAACAAAAAGCATCAGCTTTTTATTTTCTTAAAATGTAATGACGGGATGTTAAAATAAGGACTCATAGTTGCTCTGGAAACATTGTCAGTACATGATAATGTTGGAGCGTTTAACCTGGGCAAAAGCTTAAGTGCACTTCAATTCCTGAGCATCTTTATCATTGAAAATTTCATGCACAGAAGTCCAAGGAAAAACGAAAGGGAAGCAGAGGAAAAGAAAAACTCAAGGTTTTTTAATAATAATAATTTCAACTAAATAATAATAAATGAGAACTTTATTTCAGTGTTGAATGTATTTAGCTACTGACAAGCGAATTTGTGACACTTAGCTATTTAAGAATTACTGTGATGTAGTATTAAAATCAGAAGGCTGTGCACAGGGTAAGTACGATGCTTGAAGCAGTTAACAGTTGTCTTTTGGATTAAGCACCTCTAGTTTAAAGATCATATTGTTCTTTAACAGGTATGCCTCACCTTCCAGTGCAAATGGACTGTGAGATTGATCCTCAAAATGTTTCAATGAACTCACAGGATGTTTTAAACCTGATTGCGGTAAAGTACCTTCAAAATGTAAACCCGACTACTGTGGGACAGTTCAATGAATTCCTGGATTATATACAGAACGTTAGGAATTCGCTTATTCTGTCTGTGGAGACAGGATGTTTGATAATAACAGTGGAATGTGGCTCGCTGCAGAGTCTTGACCAATTGTGGAAGGACTACCGTACAGGCCTCCTCAACGATATGGCACAAAAATATCTTGTCACAGAGGACATCTTGAAGGAATGTGGTCTGTTGGAAGTGAAACTCATTACAACTATTCTGGAGGATGATTACAAGGCTTGTCAAGAGTTTTTTTTATCAGGTGAATTACGTTTTATCTTAGTGTGTGGTTAAGGCCGGTACAGTACAGTTGTGTCTTAGATGTAAGCCAAGCCTAAAAGCGGAGCTCCACAATTCCTTTTTAAAAACATTTATAAAATGCTGGTTTTCATATGAATGTAATGACCTTACAAATTCCTCACCCCCCCCCCCCCCCCCAAAAAAAAAATGTCATTCTAAGCTACATGATCGGCTTTTCATTGAGTTATGATAGTTTTCTTCACGCTCAAAGTGATATTTGGATTGAGTTTTGTTCACTGGATTCCAACTGATCGACTGCTGCATAATCAGAAACACTAAGAAACTTGTTACACGGGCAACAAAGCTCGTTAAAAAAAGGTGCAAATGCTCACCTGATCCTGCTAGAATTGTAAACAAGGAATGAATTTGTGGCGTCTATGGAAACATAAAATGTGATATGTCTGGTTCTGTAAGGCCTACAGAGACGACTGAAACAGTAGTAGTAGTAGCTGCTGTTGTTTTCCCTTTACCACATTTGGATAAAGTGAAGGGTATCTCGAATAGCTCCGTCAACAGAACACGATGACACAACCGCCGTTTTGTTGTCGAATAACATCTCATGATCAATTGGATAGCGACGTTCATATATGAAAGCAGGAACAGCAAGAACAAAGGTGTGTGGACAGGCGTTCTTTTTTTCTTGCCCCCGATCTGTCGCGCATGACTCATGCCCCATGCTTGCCTCGTGCTTGCCTCCGCTCACCTGAAAGAAAAAAAAAAACACAAAAAAATGACTCCTTTGGTGGTGGTGGTGGTCGTGGTAGTGGTAGTGGTAGTGGTAGTTAGTAGTAGTGGAGGTAGTGGTGGTGGTAGTGGTAGTAGTAGTTGGTAGTAGTAGTTGGTGGTGGTGGTGGTGGAGTTGGTAGTGGTAGTAGTAGCTGGTGGTGGTGGTGGTAGTGGTAATGGTAGTGGTAGTGGAAGTAGTAGTTGGTGGTGGTGGTAGTGGTATTAGTAGTTGGTGGTGGTGGTAGTGGTATTAGTAGTTGGTGGTGGTGGTAGTGAAAGTAGTAGTTGGTGGTGGTGGTAGTAGTAGTAGTAGTAGTAATTGCTTTATTTGCATGACCACAAGATTTACAGTATTGCAAAAGCTTATATAATCTAATTACTAACAAAAACAGTGTAAAGTATCATAACAATATATAATTAATTCTAAGTTACATCATCAATATCCAATAATAGCCTGTCACGTATAATCATACATGAAGAAATAAACTTCATAACCAGTTTGTTTACATTATAGTCTTTAGAGTTCATCAGTAGTTTCACAATGTCTGATGTCGATTTCGTTTGAATATCAGGTATCATTTTACTTATGTCTTCATAGAATGTCTGCCTCTGTAAAGAGTAGCAACTACATTGAAACAAGAAATGAGTTTCATTTTCCACTTGATTTGATTGACACAACTGACATAATCTGAACTCTCTAGGAAGATGATCTTTCTGATATCTACCAGCTTCAATTCTGAGTTTGTGGTTACTTAATTTAAACTTAACTAGGTTTCGTCTATCAGGAAAATTTCTTAAATGAGTTAAATAATTAGACGAAGAGTATTCATTCTTGAAAATCTTATAGAACTCTAACTTTTTTGAGTGTTCAAGGTTGTGTTGCCAGAAACGTAGATACTTGTTTTTCATATTAGTTTCAATTTGCCTTATTGTCTCATTGCTAAAATTTTCAGGATTTAGATCAGATGGATAGTATTTTTCTAACATGCCCATAAAATTGGAGTAAAAACCGGAATTATTAATGGAGTGTAAATGTTTTGACATCAGAAAAGATTGCTTAACGATAGAGTCATTCTCCTTATTGTTTAGGTAAACAAAGTATTTCATAATTTTTTGGTTTATTGCAATAAGTAATGGATATCGCCCTAACTCAGCCCTACATGCTAGGTTAGAGGCTTTGTTGTTTACCTCCAAATAGCGTTTGCAAAACTTTAAATGTACTTTTTCTAATGGGGAATTATCCCATGTTTTGAACTCCTGCTTCGTGTACATACCCCAAACCTCACTGTTATAGCTTAAGATCGAGAATATCATCGTGTCGAAGATCTGAGATGCTGTGTTGGGATTTAGTTTACTGAGGAGTGTGTGTTTTTGGATGTTAGAGAAGGCGTGCATGGCCTTTTCTTTTAAGTGATCTAACGCAAGAGTGAAATTTCCTGTTGGGGTTAAACGAGTTCCTAAATAAGTGTATTCCTGAACAATTTCAACAGGTTCGGTGTCTATTCTAAAATTAATGTCAACGGATTTCTTTGAGCGTTTCTGAAAGATCATTACTTTCGTCTTCTTAGGATTGATTTTTAGCATCCATGATTTGCAGTAAGAAGATAGCGTATTTAAACAGTTTTGCAATCCTGTTTTGGATCTCGACAGAATGATTAAATCATCAGCATACAGAAGTGAGTTTATTTTCGTTCCATTTGGGAGGACAAATGGATCAGAAAGCGCGTTTTGAAATGAATATGGCAGATTGTTAATATAAAAGTTAAATAACAGAGGACTTAGAATACACCCTTGACGGACACCCCTGGAGTACGAGAAAGATCGTGTTTTGTTGTCTCCAATTCTTATAGAACAGGAAGAATTACAATAAAGAGTTTTAATTAGATTGTAAAATTGTCCTCCAATGCCAGCACCGAGTAGCTTAAAAAATAAACCAACGTGCCAGACGGAGTCAAAAGCCTTGCGGAAATCTACGAAACAGGCATAGACCCTTTCTTTGTGATAGTGAACGTATTTATCTAGCAGGGCGCGAAGAGTAAAAACATGGTCTGCAGTGCGGTTTTCAGGCAGAAAGCCAATTTGTGAGTTATGTAATATTTTGTTTTCTTTTAAATAAGAGTGTAGACGTTGATTTAAGATTGAGCAGAACAGTTTTCCGAGGCAACTTGATACACAGATGCCCCTGTAGTTTGTCGGATCATTCTTGTCACCAGATTTGTAAATGGGGGTTATCAGGCCTTGGCACCATACATCTGGCATCTTTCCAGATTTTAGGATATGATTGAAAAGTTTGATGTAAAGAGGCATTAGTGTTTCAAGGCTCGCTTTGATCATTTCGTTCCTTATTCTGTCGGAAAAGGGCGATTTCTTATTCTTTATTTTTTTCACAGCTTGACGTATTTCCTGTTGAGTTATTACTTGGTCTAAGGAGTTAAGTTGGTCTTTTTCTTTTTCTAATTGTTGTAGCTCATAAATTTTTTCTTGATGTGTAGATGGTTTTGGCTCGTCGGAGTGTAAATATTGAAAGTGTTCTAACCATTTGTCTTCTGGTATTGAAGGAGGATTTTTGTTGGGGATTGTATCATCTATCGATTTAAGACAACTCCAGAACAATGATTTGTCAGGATTTGATGATATTTCATCGAGTTCTTTTGTTTTTTCTTTCTGAAAATTTTTCTTTTTTAAATCGAGGAGATTTTTGTACTCGTTCAACGTTTGGTGAAATTTTTCGCGTATTTCGGAGTTGAGAGGATCACGATGCTTTTGATTTGAGAGTTTTCGTACTTCATGTCTTTTTAATCGGCATTCGCTATCAAACCATTTCTTGTTTGAAGCTTTCTTTATGCGTTTACGAGGCTTTTTTATTCTAATCTTGAGGCAAAGTTTTGAAGTCGCAGTT